>NC_056737.1:1610174788-1610389788 GCF_019279795.1 Protopterus annectens
TCAGACCAAGCATATGTTAGTGGGAGGTCCAAACAACTAACGTCTACCTCCCACACCCCCCCAGCTAGGTCGGTGTGGCATACAGACACGCAATAAAGGTAAATACACCACTGCTTTCCAGATCACCGGCTGGAAAGTACCAGTGGGAGAGATCTGAAAGGTCTACACTTTAAACATGGATTATGATGTCCCTTGCGGGACATCAAAAATTTGCCTTGTAGGTGAACCAGTAATGGTTGAACCAACCAGGATGCAGTTGTACATGGAACAGTAGGTTGTGCAAGTCTGATAACAAATGGTTTGGCAAAACCGACAGGGAGAGTGTGCAGTGTGTAGGGGTGTGTTCATACCCCAGCTGCACTCACAGTAAGTATGAGTCATGAGTGCTGTAGAGGGGTGTCAGGTAGGTGAATCATGGGTATGCAATAATGGGCCTAAGTGTGCAGGTGTTGGTTGGCAGAGATGTATTAGGCCCACCCCGTGGAAGTAATTAATATTCCTATGTGGGCATAGCAGATGCCCATACCTCCCAAACCTGAAGAGCACATCTACTGGATAATCCGTAAACCATTGGGGGAACACATAGGGACTATATCAGTGCCCTGTACCTGATTATCATGGACGTCCGTGATTACGAATCAGAATCTAACACAGTCCTAACTAAACACTTCCAGAACTAGTGATATTAGGTGGACAGTTGGCGGAATACACGTAATGACTAATGACAACATGTATGAGTCATAAACAGCATGTACCTCGACAAATGTAAATGAATACATATGCCCTGTGACTGTCAATGTGTCAGGTTAATAGAACCAATCATCTAAATGTGTCCCTGAGGGTGTTATGCAGTGTCCCTGATACAGTGTTCATTCTCCCCCATTCGTATGTGAGATCTGTTAGTGACGGAAAGTGCATATTCTGCTGACTACCTTAGGTAGATGATAGCATAATAGTTTGGGGTTACCACCTGTTCGTCTTTGTGAGGGACACTCCCCTCTGGGCAGTTGTGTCCTGCAAAATGAATGTTATTATGGCACATGGCCTGTGATTTCGGGCAAAGAATCCATATATTGTCTGTAATGGTTGCATAAAATGATTTTGTTGTATCTGAAACACCTAGATGTTATAGGAAACAGTATTAGCAACTATAATGCTACAAGACCTTTACTTATGCAAACTGGTGAAGTAGTCAATTTTCTACTGGCTGTGGGTATGTGTTGCCTTGCCAAATCTGACATCTCTACATATAGGTCCTGTAGGGCTGCCACCTTTCCAAATGTCCAAAGTGGGACCTGCTCCATAGAAATGTCAGACGTACCAGGTCAGAACATACCTACAGCCATGCATAGTACAGAATTATACGTATTAGCACAAATCAAAGCTTAGTCTAGCAGCAGTCAAGTTGCTTGTGCTACTTCACATAACATATAGAAGTGTCATTTATACAATAACTGTTACATGCAACTATTAGAGAAGCGTAGAATATAATATTGTCCTGTAATCAAGACATTTGCTATGCCTAGATTATTCTTGCATGACACACACATAATGAGGGACTGTCCCACGCAAAGTGGGACAGGTGTTAATCCTAAAGTCTCACTTTGGCCAATTTAAAAGGTGGAAAACCTACAATAGGTATGACCCGGCAGATGGATGTGGTTCCCAAAACACATTACTTGTCTGCATTGCAGAGTATCAGTTCCCATGTATCAGCCAGATGGGAGCAGATTTATGAGGAACACGCATATAATATGATTAACTCACTGGACAGGCCGCCAATTCCGTACAGCCGAACGTCATGCCATCGCCTAATGGTCAGCCATACCCAACACTGTAATCATGTAGTCCGATGTAATAGTCATCACAAGGGATCATGCCCACCCAGTGTGAGTGACAAATGCAAGTACCAATGTCGGTGCATGTGCAAGTGAGGGAGCGAGCGGGTGTAAGCGTGTTTGGCAACCAGTATGCGAGTATTGCACTGTTAAAGAAATGTAGAATCTAAACAAGTATAAGAAGCTGTAACCAGAGGTCAGCAATGCTTAACACCATGCAAACTCATGCACAACTGCTTCCAACTGCTGCAATTTGCCTTA
This sequence comes from Protopterus annectens, assembly GCF_019279795.1. Taxonomy (NCBI): domain Eukaryota; kingdom Metazoa; phylum Chordata; order Ceratodontiformes; family Protopteridae; genus Protopterus; species Protopterus annectens. The sequence continues at coordinate 1,610,176,888 of NC_056737.1, forward strand.
CTCACTCCGTATCCAATGGCCTTGGTCTGGCTGCAAACAAAGAACCGTCATTTGCAAGTGTTGGTAGTAACACCCTGTGCACACAGCTAATCTGAATTACCAATACACCATGGCAAATATACAGACAATAGGCAGTACCACACACATACCATAATGCACAGTCATCCAACAGTATAGCAATGTACCGGTAGATATGTCCGGACCACTGGTGTTTGCAGACCTGGCCGTCTTGTGTTTAAGTGTGTGAGCATGCCCAGTATGACCATTATGCATGTTGTCGACTGACATTACCGTCATACCTTCATGTGTTTGAGCATGTCCAGTATGGTCTGCTGGATCGCATGTGTTACATGTCCAGGTAGTCAGTACTGTGGTGCCAACCCCTGCGTTGTACACTGACAGGTGGCATGCTGTGTCTGCAGGATATCCATTGGTCATGTGGCATTGACTGTTGCTACATTTCTGCAGAGCGTGGGGGGACATCCAACTGTATCCACATTCTTACTCAGCACCTGGGGGGGGCACACATGACTGTTACATGTGTACGTTGGAAGGGGAGCACAGCTGACAGTTGTACACTTTTGCTACTACTGTACTGGTATGTCAGGTACTCCATTTCAGTGTGTAGACCTACCTAATGTGCTGGCTAGAGGCATACCAGTGTATTCCAGATCCTAGCTTTAATTACCAACATATTGGTTTCAGACGCCCTAGCCTTCACAACCGACATCCAACTGCCTGGCCTGCTGTAGTCTGTGTGTGTCTGTGGGGGGGGGGTCATCCATTGGACATATTCAGAGGCCATTGTACACCATTGTCTGTGTTGATCTACACCCTGTCCAGCTGGTTGAGACTTGTGTGGGCTGTATGGACACACATGATGTTCAGTCCATAACCCGCAGTGGGTTAGGACACCCTGTGTACTACTGGCTACTATTGTGACCCCGGTATGTGCTACAATTGTCATGGTGCCACTATGGACGTGTACTGTCTGCTGCCCTAACATTCAACCACTAAATTCCCTTGCATGCTCACATCCATACCATAGCTACAGGTAAAAACACATTCTAATACAACTGCCAATTGGTAGGTTGATTGACTTACCTTGAGGGTGTGCCAGACCTGAGGATGGTGCTGGAGGGCTGCCTATGTTGGATGCACACAGTGCACTTCCTATACATGGCTGAGCACAGGTAGTGTCATGTTTGGCATCCCTTTTACTGTCTGTGCGAGTCAGACAGGGTGACATTCCCTGTGTACCTATTGTGTCAGTGCATATGCTATGCATTGCCTCTTTGCCAAGGCCAGGTCATACTGGGCATGCCTTCTTTCACCTACTGGGTTCGGCTCAGGTAGTTCCTCCTCTGAGCCACTCTGTGCCTGCACAGGCCTTGGCATTGGTGGGGAGCTGTGTGGCGCTGCCCCATGCTGTTCCTGCTGCAACTGTTTCCACAGGATCATATTGTGTAGTATAGCACATACCATAACAATTTGGGTGCATGTAGCTGGTGAATACTGCAAGGCTCCACTGGATGTGTCCAGACACCGGAACCGTGACCTGAGAATCCCAAACACATGCTCAATTATATGTCTTGCCTGTGCGTGTGCCTCATTATGGTGTAGTTGTTCAGGTGTGTGTGCATTTCTGATGGGTGTATATCAGCCATGGCTCCAGTGGGTATCCAGCATCCCCCACTAAGTGACCATAGGGGATGTCCATATTGGCAAAGGTGTGGTCCAGCTGCATCAGATGCCATATATCGGAATCGTCATAGCTTCCAGGGCAGCCAGCACACACATTCAGTATAATGCCCTGGGCATTGCATACGACCTGGCAGTTGATGGAGGTGATGCCCCTGTGGTTCATGTAGGCCCTACCCTGCTCACCAGGTGGTGCTTTGATGCATACGTGCGTGCAGGCTATAGCACCCACTACCCCAGGGTAGTCTGCCATTTGGTGGAAGAGACACATATTGCTGGTCAACACCTCACATGTGTTGAGGAAATGTACGTGCTCACTGGCATGTGGTGACATGGCATCTAGGAACTGGTGGAATACTCTGGATGCAGATGCCTGTGAGATCCCCATGATATCCCCAGTTGTGCTTTGGGAGGTACCTGTGGCTAGTATACCTAGGCCTACACATACCTTCGTATCCACTGGGATGGTTTTCCTTCGGCCTGTTCGGTGTGTCAGGTGTGGCTGGCACAGCTCAACAATCTGCTGTAGGGAGTCTCTGTCCACCCCATAGCACTCCACTATCTCCATCTCATGTAGCCCCTGGTAGGTTACCCTGGGTCTGTAAAGTTTTCTCTGTCTCCTCACTGAGGGTTGTTCGGCAGCATTCACATCATCACCACCCTTAACATCCTGCACCTGTTGGTCTATGTTGCCTGCTGCAGCCCTTCTCATTTTAGTTGGATTGTTTTGTAAAATTTCCCTGGATGTAGACACCGGAGGGTGTAGAGTGTGGAAAAAACCCATGTGTATGGTGCTTGCTCACTTTATCGTAGTGTTCTGGGCTGGGCTGGGCCTGTAATCTGCTGATTGTGCTAATTATCACCTGTTTGCACAGCTTGTTCACCTTGACTACTCTCCTACTACTATTGTTCCTCCCAATTATAGGTTCATAGGTTCATAGGTTCATACTAGGCTATCTGCCCGAGGGCATTTATAAGCCTAGCCCATTGTTTTGTGGCTTACGCCACCCCTTTAGTATGGGGAACTATACCCATTATTTTGCTGTGCCTCTGTCGAGCAGTGACACTGAGGTAATTCCTGGGGTATATCTGCGATCTCCCATCCATTGGTCAAGATTTCTCTTGAACAAGGCCAGCGAGGTGCTCTGCCTCACATGTACCGGGATTTTGTTCCACAGCATAGGGTGATGAATCTATCTCTCCAGCACGTCCTATTAATAGCCGTGTCGAGGTTTAAGTCTCCCCTTGTGGCTCTGATGGATCTAGATTTTTTGAGGTGAAGCATATTCATCAAATCTGGGTTTGACATGGCCTTGTATGTTAGGCAAAGGTCACCTCTGAGCAAGCGGTAAGCGACTGAATAGAGCTGGAGTTCTTTCAGTCGGGCAGCATAAGACAGATTTTTGAGACCCTTTATCCTTTTGGTGAGGAACTTTTGTGGCCTCTCCAGCTGCTGCAAGTGTCGGGTCAGATACATTCCGAATGGGGCATTGTACTCAATCATTGGTCTGATGAGTGATGTAAAGGGAGACTATGACCTCCTTGATCTAGATGAGAATCCCTTCATGATAAGGTGGGCAATGTAGAAGGACTTCCTAACTACTTTAGCTACATGGGTGTCGAATGACAGACTACTATCAACCTGGGTCCCCAGGTCCCTGATAACTTCTTCTGTGCTCAGTGGATTGCCACCTATTTGGTAGCTAGGGGTAACCTTGTTTTTCCCGAAGGTATGACTATGCATTTTTGGCATTTAACTTTAGGCCGTGGCTCTGGCACCAGTTATCCGTTTCTGTGAGACCCTTCTGAAGGATATCTGTGTCAGATGTGTTTTCTACTATGGCAGTTTGCAGTCATCTGCAAACTTTGTCAGCCATAACCCTCCTGTGTTTGCTTGTACTTGAAAAGTAGATGCCAAACAAGAGTGGGCCCAGGACTGAGCCCTGTGGGACACCACTTGTGACAGGCTTTGAGTCTGACATGGCGCCAGCAACTCTGACCCTGTGGGTTCTGTCACTCAGCCAGTTTGCAACCCATCTTGTGATGTATGGGTTAACATTTAAGCTGATGAGTTTTTCAATGATACCCAGTGGGGTATTGTATCGAAGGCCTTAGCCAGATCGAGGTAGGCTGTATGGACTGCCTTTCCTCATCAATGGCTTTGGTGACTGTTTGAAAAAGTCAACCAAGTTTAAAAGGCATGATCTGCCTTTGACAAAGCCAAACTGGGTTGGATCCAAAGTCTGCAAATTCCCTATGTCTTTATTTATGAGGTCCATTATGATCCTCTCCATGGCTTTGCAGATAAGGCTTGTCAAGCTAATGGGCGGTAATTTCCAGGGTCTGTGGAGGCACCGCATTTGTGAAGTGGGACCACAGTTGCAGTGCCACTCCTGGTGCGTATCCAGAGGTAAGACTTTGATTAAACAGCTGTCCTAGCTGTGGGTTTAATTCCTCATTGAGTTCGTGGAGCACACAGCCGGGGACACCATCGGGTCCCATGGATGCTGTGTTTTTGCTTTGGAGAGCAGTTCTCACTTGGGCGCTGGAGATGTTTGGGGGCTGCACTCATTTGGTATAGATATCTCTCCTTTTGGGAGGGGAGAAGTTTGCACTGAACCTGTCAGCCAGTATGTTGGCAATGTCTGTAGGATCAGTAATCTTCACATCATTTTGAACTAGTTCTGAGCATATCTGGGAGTTTCCTCCTAGGTTTCTAACATAGCTAAAGAAGGCCTTATGATTGTCTTTTGAGTCTTTAGCTATTTTTCTCTCGAAATTTGCTTTGGATGATTTTATGAGAGCTCTTAGTTTTTTACTTATAGTGATCAAGGGTGTCTTACCTTTTAAGGATTTTGCTCTATCTTGTAGTAGCTTCCTCCTTTTGTTGTAGAGTTTGTTTATGGCTGGGGTCCACCAGACTGGACGCTTGCCTTTGGTACAAAGAGTCTTTGTTTTGCTTGGGATTGCCTTATCCATGCAGTCCTGCAGGTGCTGGTAGAAGGTGTTTGTAAGTGATTCAGCTGCTTGAGTATTGTTTTCCGCTCGGGGCCTGAAAGGAGACCACACTAGTCTTTAGTGTTGTGAACTCGGCTTTTAAAAAGTTCTTTATTGCCTTCTTTTTTATCTCAGGTGGGAGTGGTATGAGGACCCCCAGCGAGATTAGTTTGTGATCTGATCTCACCAGTGAGGGTATACTTCGGTGTTGAACATTGTGCTCCCATGTTCGTGATGATGAGATCAAGTATGTTATCTCCTCTTGTGGGGATGGTGACTAGTTGTTCCATGGCATTTGAGTTTATGAATTCCAGGAACTTTTGGGCTAGGGTGTTTGGGCTTGAGTAGTGTTCCCAGTCTATATTAGGGTAATTGAAGTCACCTAGTATGATGGTGTTTGGTGATACATTTATCCCTCTAGTGTTTTCAGGAAGGCCATGTGAGTTTCCTGAGTTTGTGAGGGTGGCCTGTAACATGCTACAATTTGCAGAGCAGTCTTGCCTATGGTTAATTGCACCTGGATGGTCTCCGATGCATCGTGCGTTGCCACCAGTCTTGAGGTGTGGGTGTCCTTGATGAATATGGATACCCCCTCCTTTCTTGGTATTGTCCGGATTTTGGGGCCGAGCATGATATGAGGTAAAACCTGATAGCTGGGGTGCTCTCAGGAGCCTTGAACCAGGTTTCTGTCACAGCACAGACATCGATGTTCTCCATACTGAGAAGGGCCTCGAGTCGTGCATTTTGAGATTTAGACTTCTGGCATTGAGCAGCATTACCCTTAGTTTTTCCTTTTTGTGTTCTAGGGTGGTAGGTTTAGAATTTGAGCCTTGCCTAAAAAGGCACTATGGGGTGGCAAGAGCCTTTGCCAATATCCGGAATCCCAGGGGTGACAGGTGCAAGCCGTCCTTTCTGAAGCAGCGTGGCTTGTCCAGCATGTCATCCCAGGCAGACAGATACTGGATCCCCTTTGAATGACACCAGTGTTTAAGCCAATTGTTAAAGCTGATCATCTTATCTCTGTATTGTGGCATCATTCTTGGTGAAGGTAGGATACTGCTCAAGGTCAGGGTCATACCTGCCTGGGCTACATAATCAGAGAGCTCCTCAATGTCTCTTTTCATGTAGTCCAAGGAGTCGTCTCAGGTCGTTTACACCAGCGTGGACAATGACTGAGTCATATTTGTACCTGCTGTTGAGAGACCTGAGTGCTTGCGTTATGTGGCGGATTCTAGCCCGACAGGCAGCTTACTGTGACCTTCTCCTTACTCAGTCTGGTGAGCGGGACATCAGTGTGTCTGACTATGGAGTCACCAATGACTAGTGTGTCTGGCATTGTGTTTGGCCTTAAGGGCTGTGACTGTTTGACACTCTGACTGTGAGGTCTATGTGTTGCGGGTGTTGTGTTCTGAGGTGGTGGTTGTTTGGGTGTCTGCTTTGGTGGCCTCTGCTGTTTTGGTAGATTTTTGATCAGAGCCTCCGAGTATGTCTTTGTGTGTTTATGTGTATGATTTGAGGTTGTAATGGTACTATGTGAGACTGGGTCTATAGTGTGTGTGGTAACCTTCTCCTCCTGACTGGTCTTGCCAGTCCTATGTTGAGAGAGCTCAGCCTCCAGTTTGGCCGTATAGTTGCATCTCTCGCATGTATTTGTGTTTTGTGGGAGGAGGAAAGGGTTGTCTAGGCAGGTATAGACACACCCCTAGCTTAGGCATGCTAAGGCAGGAACAATCCCGATACACAGAGCTCCAATGTACGTACAGTATGCCTGACACCCCCCCATGCTTTCACCTATATTCGAGTCCTGCACCGGCTATCTATACACATACACTCTTGGGATATGCATCACACCCTGGGGATAAACGGGATTCACTCTTTTCCACCTCATTTGCATAGTATTGTCTTCTAAGTTACATGACCCATACTGAGCCTCCAAAATAATAACCACTGCTTACGTTCATGCAGATCCGCACACAATTGGTTAAAAGTGCTTTACTATCACCGTATTCAATGTCCCTTGTTCTTCCCAGCAACAAAATAACCGGTCTCTACACGCCTCAAACCCGGGACCCTGTACACCACAGTCGCTGTGCTTTACCACTAAGATGTGGCAGATATACATACATCCAACGTGATCACATACAGATCATCCAGCACAGGCATTCAACAGAATAGGACATGTATTCCATCATGTAGATTTATGTGTGCTAATGTCCACACACAGATATATATATATATATATATATATATATATATATATATATATATATATATATATATATATATATAGATACACACACACACACACACACACACACACACACACACACACACACACATACATATACATATACGCACACACATACGTAGATATAGAATATATATCACAACAGCGGACCACATTACACCAAAGCATTAGACAAGAATGAAAAGGAAACGACATGCGCCTCCTGCATTATGTGCTGGTGTTACTATCAAGGCAAGTGTGTTTCATTGTGTCACACGGGGTAGACTGTATTAAGGGTAAGATTAGGGTTGCTGACATTTACTCACCAGACCTATTGGTGAATGTATGTGTATGTCTTGCCAACCCAGTCTCTTGGGCGATTGTGACATTTATGGACACTATATAGGAAAACAACAAAACACGCTCAACACATCCTGGAGCTAGCCACTCACAAATACCAACACATAGGATATGATTACCAAACACACACACCTGTCATGCCTTGAAATAGCACACCTATCTGTCTATTCTATCACACTACAGCATTACACAGTTACAGGATGTGCTACTGAGATCACTGGGACACAGTACTCCCAGAGGCATACTTCTAGATGGGTGACATCATCAGCGATGGAAAAGAAACCAATAGGGATTGTATGGAGTGTGAGCAGTCTAAAAGCATCATTCTGTCCCCAGGCAGATGGAAACACAAACACAGTTGGCATGGCTGGGATAAGAATACAGACCTAATTACCTAATCACACTACAGCATTACATAGTTACAGAATGCGCTACCAAGATTACTGGGACACAGACCTCCCAGAGGTATACTTCTAGATGGGTGACATCATCAGCAATGGAAAAGACACCGATAGGGATTGTATGGAGTGTGAGCAGTCTAAAAGCATTATTCTGTCCCGAGGCAGACAGAAAGACACACACAGTTGGCATGGCTGGGATTAGAACACAGACCTAACTACTTTATCATACTATAGAATTATGCAGTTACAGAATGTGCTACTGAGATTACTGGAATACAGCACTCCCAGAGGCATACTTCTAGGTGGGTGACATCATCAACAATGGAAAAGACGCTGATAGGGATTGTATGGAGTGTGAGCAGTCTAAAAGCAGTATTCTGTCCCCAGGCAGACGGAAACACACACACAATCGGCATGGCTGGGATTAGAACACAGACCTAACTACCTTACCACACTACAGCATTACACAGTTATAGAATGTGCTACCAAGTTTACTGGGACACAGCAATCCCAGAGGCATACTTCTAGTGGGTGACATCATCAGCAATGGAAAAGACGCCGATAGAGATTGTATGGAGTGTGAGCAGTCTAAAAGCATTATTCTGTCCTGAGGCAGACAGGAACACACACACAGCTGGCATTAGAACACAGACCTAACTACCTTATCATACTATAGCATTATGCAGTTACAGAATGCGCTACTGTGATTACTGGAACACAGCACTCCCAGAGGCATACTTCTAGGTGGGTGACATCATCAGCAATGGAAAAGACGCTGATAGGGATTGTATGGAGTGTGAGCAGTATTCTGTCCCTAGGCAGATGGAAACACACACACAATTGGCATGGCTGGGATTAGAACACAGACCTAACTACCTTACCACACTATAGCATTGCACAGTTATAGAATGCGCTACCAAGATTACTGGGACACAGCACTCCCAGAGGCATACTTTTAGGTGGGTGACATAATCAGCAATGGAAAAGATGCTGATAGGGATTGTCTGGAGTGTGAGCAGTCTAAAAGCATTATTCTGTCCCGAGGCAGACAGGAACACACACACACACACACACACACACACACACAAAATTGGCATGGCTAGGATTAGAACACAGACCTAACTACCTTATCACACTGCAGAATTACACAGTTACAGAATGCGCTACCAAGATTACTGGGACACAGCATTCCCAGAGGCATACTTCTAGGTGGGTGACATCATCAGCAATGGAAAAGACGCCGATAGGGATTGTATGGAGTGTGAGCAGTCTAAAAGCATTATTCTGTTCCCAGGCAGATGAGAACACACACAATTGGCATGGCTGGGATTACAACACAGACCTAACTACCTTATCACACTACAGCATTACGCAGTTATAGAATGCACTACCAAGATTATTGGGGCACAGCACTTCCAGAGGCATTCTTCAAGGTGGGTGACATCATCAGCAATGGAAAAGACGCCAATAGGGATTGCATGGAGTGTGAGCAGTCTAAAAGCATATTACTGTCCCCAGGCAGACGGAGACAAACACATGCCAGTGGTGTGATCAGGACAACTGCCTATCTACGGACCACTATTACAACACTACATAGATACAAGACGCGCCACAGACACTACACCTTTCAAGACTGTCAGTATGACCTTCTAGGAATGTGGACATCGACATGAATGCTGGCAGTTGTGATGTACATACCTGTGAACCAGTGTGTTCAATGTAGGAATCCATCCTGAAGTGGAGTATGGCCATCTGTTGCCTGGATGACCAGTATCGCTATACAGGGTTACAATGGCCATGCCCATACACACAGAGGCACATAACCGACACAAAGTGTCACTGGGCATGCTCACACACTTAGTAGCACACATCCGTTTGGAATGCACTATGTGTCCATCTACACAACATCATACTGGGCATGCTTACACACTTAGGAGCAAAGGGCTGTTTTGTATACACTCTGATTCTAAACACGGAAGGGCACAGTGTGTTGATAGTTGTCATTGTTAGCATGAATGCTGCACTACATATATCTGACACTGGTCTTCTACACAACGTCTGCTGCTGTCCATCACCTTAGATGTACCAATCTAAACCTGGCACACTAATACCACCCATGGTGATGACCTGCCAGGAGTGGCTACTTTGCCCATATAGTGCTATTCGTAGATGAATGTCCTGAGACCAGGTTAACACCCTGACACCTAGAGGACAACTGCATTGTATGTGTATGCTAAACAGTGCTAGATGTGTAGCTTTGGTAATCACAGCTGCCAATCTAGATCCAACAATGGGGAATACTGACATCTGTGCAGTGAGGAAAACCTGGCTGAAGGCTCAGTTGTGCACAATAGCACTACCACTGTATACCTCGGATACAGACATGTGGGCCATAACACAGTTACGGACCACTCCAGGTGGTGGTGTCCCCACGTACATGAAGGCCATTCACATGTACTGACCAGTACACCCTCAAAAGCCATCACAGATGTGTCAGATGCAGATTACAGTGTCAAAAGCCGCATTATAGGATGTAGCCCTCAGACATCATCATGTCCTTGGACCAGCAACACACATCCATACACGTGGCAGAACATATATTAGTACAACACCATGTGACCCATGACCAGTGGACTGTACCTAGCTCTACAGCAACTGTGCAGACTACCCATGTACTGACACAGTTGCATCATGTGTTATGTAATGCAATGATACCACTGTTCATAACCAGGTCAGCTGTACACATAACAGGAGCCCTGGGTCATATACAGCTGTTGCTGTACACCAGTAAACACACTCATGTTTGGATATGACATACATGTACCTGCTGTGGATATGTACATGCCCCACACACACACAACACATGTGTACATAGCATAGCTGTTGCTCTCCTTCATGCAGACAGGTGGCTACAGCAATTACACACATGCACATGGAAGGTAGGTCCATGGCTGTTGAATGCTAACAGTACATAAGGTGTGATAGCAATGTTGACTGAGTTAACATTCGCTCTGTACTGGTTACCCATGACAACTATCATATCATACAACAGTTCATGTGTCATGTCTGTCATCACACATGTCCACCAATTTTAATGCCTACAAACATGGCTAAATGACAGGAATGTAGGACCTACACACATGTACATGTAGTGGTGTGTGTTCGGCTACCAGGCATGTGCAGTAGCTGATGTTTGCAGGTGATCTGTATCTTACTACAACATGCAGTTGCAAAGCAGCCCCATCATTACCAACTGTATATGGTGAAATACTGACAGTACGGTAAGATGCACATCAGGTATGGATGGATGTGTGGACATAAAGTGGTGGGCCAACTTTGCAGATGGATGTTTGCTGAAGACAGCTCACAGGTGTGTCACAAGCCATCCTACCATAACATGTGCAAACACTAAGCTATGTTTCTGTTAATTGAAGGGGAAGACATATAACCTACACAGCGGTCAGGGTGACACTGACTGTAAATCACTTGACACCTGTAACACTTAAGACCTCCCGTGTGCATATATCAGCACAATTGCCAAAGGTAGCATCAGTACACATTGTAATGTGGGCATTACTGCTGCATGTCTGTCATACGTATCATAAGATAGCAGGTGTTTAATTCACAATACTGCCATGTGTGTTTGCTTGTGTGTCCATATATGCCACGTATGGTGGGGAATACATCCCAATTGTTACACACCCCTGTACACTGTTGTAGAGATCTGTACATACTGCAGTGTAGAAAGCAAAACATAGACAGGGGTGGGGTGTGTATCACACACATGTGAGCTATCTATATGTGTAATTTCATAGGTGCATTCAATTGTGGACTCCATAGTGTGTGTGTGTGTGTGTGTGTGTGTGTGTGTGTGTGTGTGTGTGTGTGTGTGTGTGTGTATGTATGGCTGTCTGGTCCATGGAGTGAGGATGTATGTTACCATAGTGAACAGATAGGACCCCTAACCCCTCCAGGTGATGCAATCTACTACCCCGATGATGCCGTTGATCTTAGGTATTACTGACTACCTGTACATGTTCATTCTCTGTGTCGCTTCATGTGGGTGCACAGTACTGTAATGGTGATTACCACATTGGCAGGGGTCTCCATCTCAACACTATCAAGTGTGTGTGTGTGTTACAGTGTCATTGACCCCGTGCGTGTGGGCGTGTTACTGTGTCAGAATACATGTGTGCGAATACCTGTGTGTGTGTGTGTGTGTGTGTGTGTGTGTGTGTGTGTGTGTGTGTGTGTGTGTGTGTGTGTGTGTGTGTGTGTGTGTGTGTGTAGTTGCATGTTCTCATCCTGTAATGTGAATATGTATTACTGCTACACAGTGACGCCTCAAGCTATCAACTGGCCTTTACCCTTGTCATCAGCTAGACTGCTATGCAAACTCCCCGCCCCATGTAACTGTACCTGTGATATCACCCAGTATGGATGTCACATCTCTAGCCACTGTAGCTTAGTACACAGCTCACATGCTCCTGGATCAGTAGATGTGTAAACATCTATGGAATGTCAGCCTTTCTAACAGTGAGGTTGAAGCTACGTATAGCATGCTGGTATTGGCATACATGCCTGTGAGTAGTCCACATTTACACATGGGAAACTGTAAACACTGGTACTCAATGGCACATGCAATTAGACCTGAAGGAGGGAAGCAGGACATCATTACCAACATGCTGTTACTGTTGTTACCAAGACACATACCGTGAACAGAAAACAATGCATTCTAGACTATCTGCAAATATATAGAGCTGAGTATATTTTTCTGTATTATTCTGTATTATAGAGCTAAATTGTTGCTTAGATATCTGTTGTCTTACTGTTCTGCAAATATACAGAGATCAGTATTTTTTTTTGGTTTTATAATTTGCACTCTGATTCCTCACATCTCTGTTGAAACTGTCTTCCCCAGCGCCCCCCCCCCCCCCCATTTTGGTTTCTATTGCTTGTGTGTTGTTAACTCAAGGTTCCCTTAATTTGACCTATTAAAAGCAGCAGTCTGCATTTAAAGTGGAACCTGTGTGTTGAGAGACAGCCTTACAAGACTATCTGCAAATATACAGAGCTGAGTATATTTTCCTGTATTATTCTGTATTATAGAGCTAAATTGTTGCTTAGATATCTGTTGTCTTACTGTTCTGCAAATATACAGAGACCAGTATATATTTTTTTGGTTTTATAATTTGCACTCTGATTCCTCACATCTCTGTTGAAACTCCCCCCTGTTCTTGGTTGTAGTTTAAATTTGGTGGCTTTTGCAGTGCCCACCCCACTGTAGATTTGATCTAGGACACTCCCCCACTCCCATCTCTTTACCTCATTCTACCTAATAAACCCTTTCTGCACTTGCTTTTAGTCCTTTTTAATTTAATTACATTTTTTCAAACTGTGTGTGGACTAATATTGCTACATACTCAAGTGTGCCAGCTTGCACTGCATGTGAATTGTTTTTACTACTGTTTTTGCTACTTTTCTGAAAAAAAAATTGTAAACCTGTTTCCTACCTTTCCTGTAATTAGTGTTCCAGATACAGATTTGCTGTATCCAGGACTATTTGTAAGCTTCTGAGCCCCCCAAGCTTTTCTGTGTTGGAAGGAAGCCTTCTAGCTTATCAGTGGGAGTGGTAAGCACTAGGTAACCTGTCTACCACATAAGGAGTGGTTCTGGCCCAGAATTTGTAGTTTTTGGCCGTTTGGGTGGTCTTCCATCTCTCTCAACTTTCTGATTTGAAGGCCTGCATTTGCACTTGTTCCTGACCTGTAACTCCTGGGCCCATCTCATTTGCTCACTCAAAAAAAAATGTATCTGCTTTTACTGTATTTGTGTTTCTTCCTACTTTATTTTGCTTTTGCGTCATCTTAAAAGTACTCAATTGTATTTATTACTGCTTGGTGTAACTCATTCTAAGCCTTTTAGTTTAAGCACTTGGGCTTCAGACCAGTTGTTTTACATTAAGAAGGTTTGTGGTCTGCACTGTAGTGGCAGAACAGGTAGCTTACATCCATCTAAGTTGGGAACTGCTGACTGAGGGCTCAGTGTCTGTTATTCTAAAAGTGTATTAATTCTGGTTTAAGCACTTGGGCTTCAGGCCAGTTATTTTACATTAAAAGGGTTAGTGGTCTGCACTCTTGTGGGAGGAGAGACTGGACTCTGCCCTTCTAGCTGGGAATTTCTGTTTAAAGGCTTATAGTGCCTGCATATTTAAACTGCTTCTTACTGAAATTGGTACACCTTGTTTGCTGTAGCATAGACTACATCCAGGCCTGCTGAATCTAGCTTTGTTTGTATAACTTGAGCACTAATCCAGGCATTCTTTAAAGTATTCAATTGTATTTATTACTGCTTGGTAGTAACTTGTTTAAAGTATAGCTATCATTCTAAGTCTTTTGGATTAAGCACTTGGGCTTCAGACCAGTTGTTTTACATTAGGAAGGTTTGTGGCTTGCACTGTGGTGACAGGACAGGTAGCTTACATCCTTCTAAGTTGGGAACTGTTGATTGAGGGCTCACTGTCTGCTATTCTAAAAGTGTATTAATTCTGGTTTAAGCACTTGGGCTTCAGGCTAGTTGTTTTACACTACAAAGGTTTGTGGTCTGCACTGTAGTGGCAGAACAGGTAGCTTACATTCTTCTAAGTTGGGAACTGCTGATCGAGGGCTCAGTGTCTGTTATTCTAAAAGTGTATTAATTCTGGTTTAAGCACTTGGGCTTCAGGCCAGTTATTTTACATTAAAAGGGTTTGTGGTCTGCACTCTTGTGGGAGGAGAGGCTGGACTCTGTCCTTCTGAGCAGGGAATTTCTGGTTAAAGGCTTATAGTGCCTGCATATTTGAACTGCTTCTTACTGAAATTGGTACACCTTGTTTGCTGTAGCATAGACTAGATCCAGGCCTGCTGAATCTAGCTTTGTTTGTATAACTTGAGCACTAATCCAGGCATTCTTTAAAGTATTCAGTTGTATTTATTACTGCTTGGTAGTAACTTGATTAAAGTGTAGCTATCATTCTAAGTCTTTTGGATTAAGCACTTGGGCTTCAGACCAGTTGTTTTACATTAGGAATGTTTGTGGCCTGCACTGTGGTGGCAGGACAGGTAGCTTACATCCTTCTAAGTTGGGAACTGCTGATTGAGGGCTCAGTGTCGGTTATTCTAAAAGTGTATTAGTTCCAGGCCTGCTGAATCTAGCTTTGTTTGTATGCTTGTTGTTTGTTTGCTTGTTATTTTCCTGAAATGCTAATTCCACCTAAAACGCGGCTTTTCAGTGCTTCTGTGGATCCCTAGTGATATCTGCATTGTTCACTGTACTTATTTCCTTGTTTCACTTGAAAGAAAGTTACTGTTTGTCGTTTTTGCATTTAAGTTACCTGTAACACATTGCATTTAAGTTACCTGGCACTTGCCCACTAAAGCAATTATATAAGTCAGCACTAAAAAATTAAAAGCACTACACCCTCACAAACTCCCCTTGAGTACCACGTTCCCCATTGGTCCTTTTTTTTCAATTATAACGGAATTCCCAATACTATTCTAGCATGTCCAAAGGTCAGTTGTCATTCTCTTCTCCGGTCCAGCTGGTGAATCTGGGAATCTTGAGGCAATGTTACAACTGCCTCATGTACACAGACAACCCTCTCCTCCTCCCAACAAATTCCAACACATGTGAGAGATGCATCCATATAGCCGTACTGGAGGCTAAGCTCTCTCAACTCAGTACTGGCGAAAACAGTCAGGAGGAGAAGGAAACCACAGTCACTACAATTCCAGTCTCAGATAGACCTACCACGACAGCAAACCAAACACATAAACACACAAAAACATACTCGCAGGCTCTAAATAAAAATCTGCCTAAGCAGCAGAGACCTCCAAAGCAGACACCCAAGTAACTGCTACCCCAAAACAAAACACATGCAACACATAGCTCACAAAGCCAGTGTGCAGAACAGTCACAGCCCTTAAGGCTAAACAACACACCTGATACACTTGTAATAGGTGACTCTATCATCAGGCACACTGACGTCCTGCTCACCAGGCTGAACAAGGAGAAGGTCACGGTGAGCTGCCTGTCGGGCGCTAGGATCTGCCACATAACACAAGCACTCAGGTCACTCCAAGGCAAGTACAAATATGACTCTGTCATTGTCCGTGCTGGTGTGAATGACCTGACGTACCTCCTGGACTACATGAAAAGAGACATAGAGGAGCTCTCTGAGCATGTGGCCCAGGCTGGTATGACCCTGACCTTGAGTAGCATCTTACCCTCACCAAGAATGATGCCACAATATGAAGACAAGATGATCAATTTCAACAGTTGGCTTAAGTATTGGTGTCATTCAAAGGGGATCCAATGCCTGTCAGCCTGGGATGACATGCTCAACAGGCCATGATTCGCTAGGGCTTGCACCTGTCACCCCTGGGCTTTTGGATATTGGCAAAGGCTCTTGCTACCCCCATAGTGTCTTTTTTAGGCAAGGCTCAAAAGACAAACCCACCTCCATAGGTATCACAAGGGATAAGAAACTAAGAGTAATGCTACTCAATGCCAGAAGTCTAAACCTCAAGATGCACACACTCAAAACTCTCCTTAGCATAGAGAACATCAATATCTGTGCAGTAACAGAAACCTGGATCAAGGCTTCTGAGAGCACCCCAGCACTACCAGGTTATACCTCATACCATGCTTTTCGGCCCCAAAACTTGGACCGAACCACAAAAGGAGGGGGAGTATCAATATTCGTCAAAGATACCCACACCTTCAGGTTGGTGGCACAGCACAAAGCATCAGAGACTATCCATGTGCAACTAACAGTGGGTAAAACTGCCTTCCAGTTTATAGCCTGCTACAGACCACCCTCCCAAACACAGGAACCCCACTCAGCCTTCCTGAGAACACTGGAAAATATGAAGGTATCTCCAAACACCATTATATTGGGCGACTTCAACTACCCAAACATAGACTGGGAGCATTACTCTAGCTCCAACACCCTAGCCCAAAGGTTCCTAGAATTTATAAACTCAAATGCTATGGAACAACTTGCTACCACTCCCACAAGAGGGGAAAACATACTGGACCTGATCATCACCAACATGGGGACTCTATGCTCCAGACCAGAAGTGTATCCCTCACTGGTAAGATCAGACCATAAACTAATCTCACTGGATAGTCACATCCCGACTCCACCCCCTGCCCTGAAAACCACAGTGAAAAACTTCTCTAAAGCAAATTTCACACTCCTCAAAACTGAGGTGGAATCCTTCAAAGCCCCCAGGCCTGTGGAAAATACGGCCCAGACTGCAGAATCCTTTATAAACGCATTCTATGAACACCTTCATGAATGCATGGATCATGCAATCCCAAATAAAACCAAGACCCAATCCTCTGAAGGCAAACGTCCTGTCTGGTGGAACCCAGCCATAAACAAACTACACAATAGAAGGAGGAAGCTACTACATGATAGAGCAAAATCCCAAAAAGGGAAGGCATCTCTGATCAGAATTAGCAAAAAACTATGGGCACTCATAAAATCGTCTAAGGCCAGCTTCGAGAGAAAAATTGCACAGGACACTAAGGATAATCACAAGGCTTTCTTTAGTTATGTTAGGAATCTGGGTGGGAATTCCCAGATATGCTTAGAATTAGTCCAAAATGACAAAAAATACACTGAACCTACAGACATTGCCAACATCCTAGCTGACAGGTTCAGTGCAAACTTCTCCCCCCCTCCCCACCAAAAGGGCAAATATCTATCCCAGCAGAGTGCTGCCCCCCTGACATCTCAGATGCTCAGGTAAGAGCTGCCCTCTGCAAAGCAAAAAACACAGCATCAATGGGACCAGACGGTGTCCCAGGCTGCATCCTACATGAACTCCAAGAAGAGCTAAACCCAAACATAAAACTACTGTTCAATCTCAGCCTAACTACAGGATATGTACCCAAAGAGTGGCGTACAGCAACAGTGGTCCCTCTCCACAAAGGTGGTGCCTCAACGGATCCTGGAAACTATCACCCCATAAGCCTGACTAGCTTGGTCTGCAAAGCTATGGAAAGGATCATCATGGACCTCATAAATAAAGATATTGGGGACCTACAGACACTGGATCCTACCCAGTTTGGCTTTGTTAAGGGCAGATCCTGCCTCTTAAACCTGGTTGATTTCTTTAAAACAGTCACCAAGGCCATTGACGATGGGAAGGTGGTCCACACAGCCTACCTGGACCTCGCAAAAGCCTTCGATACAATACCCCACTTGGGCATTATAGATAAGCTCTCCAGCTTAAATATAAACCCCTATGTCACTAGATGGATTGAAAACTGGCTCAAGGACAGAACCTACATGGTTAGAATTGCTGGAGCCATGTCAGACTCCAAACCAGTTACAAGTGGCATCCCACAAGGCTCAGTCCTGGGACCTCTCTTGTTCGGTATATATTTCTCGGAGGTACAGGCCAACATGGAAGGACTGTGGCTGACCAAGTTCGCAGATGGCTGCAAACTGGGCACCATAATCGACTCTCCAGCTGACACAAGCATCCTCCAAAAGGGCCTCATAGAAACAGACAACTGGTGCCAGAGCCATGGCCTCAAGCTAATAGTCATCCCCTTTGGCAAAAACAAAATGCCCACAAATTACCACATAGGTGGTAATCCATTAAGTACAGAAGAAGTAATTAGGGACCTGGGGACCCAAGTTGATAGCAATCTCTCATTTGACAACCACGTGGCCAAAGTGGTTAGAAAAACATTTTATATAGCCCACCTAATCATGAAGGGATTCACATCTAGATCAGGGGAGGTCATCGTGCCTCTTTACTCATCCCTCATCAGGCCCATAATTGAGTACAATGCCCCTGGCTCAAACAGATGCCATATGCTGCCCGGTTAAAGAAACTCAAGCTCTACTCAGTGGCATACCGCCTGCTCAGAGGCGATCTGTGCCTGATGTATAAAGCCATGTCCAACCCGGAATTAATGGACATGCTGCACCTCAGAAAATCCAAATCCCATCGAGCTACGCGCTCGACAGACTTGAAACTCAACACTGAAATAAATATGACATGCTGGAGGGACAGATTCATAACGCAGAGGCTCCCTTCACTCTGGAATAAAATCCCAGTCCAGGTTAGGCAGAGTCCCTCATTGACTCTCTTCAAGAGGAATCTTGATGAGTGGATGGGAGATCATAGGTTTACCCCGGGTATCACTTCTGTGTCACTGTTAGACAGAGGTACAGTATACTAACCTCGAAAAAGGGCATAGCAAAATTAATTTAAAATGGGTGGCGAAAGCCAAACACACTCTGGCTAGGCTTATAAATGCCCTAGGGCAGATAGCCTAGTATGAACCTATGAACCTATAAACCTGTACTACATGGTATGTTTGCTGTGTGTCAACAGTACACTACAATTGTAATCTACACTTAGCTCTTTATTCTGTTCACCCTGTGCATCAGACCATATGCACATGTCCCTGCACCGATGGTGTGAATGACAGGGATGTGGCACAGGTATCATCATATGCACAAGGTGATAATGTTTGCCAGGGGCCTTGGCTGCATCAGTGGATGACATCATGTGTGTGGGTTAGGGCATGTGATCTAACTGGCCATGTGTGGTTGTTATGCATGTGAGTGTTGCGGTGCCCTGCAGATGTTTCTAATGTGTGCGTGTATGTGTGCACACAGTTCTGCTATGTGTCTGGCCTACACAGGGGTATTATTGACAGCTCCAGACTGTACAGACCAGGATTTATAGCTCACAGTCTCTGGCCACAGACACGTGACCTGTGCCTGCCAGGGGTTGCACGGGCACTACCAGGCAGAGGTACAGATTGGGTACTGTCCGATGACACATGTCTACAGGAACCATGTCCCTGTTGGGACCATCCAGGGCCACGTCCATGTGGCCTGCTGTGTCCTGGTGTGGACAGCGCAGCACCAGCTGCACTGCTGCTGCTGCTACCGCCACTATAGGAGCAGGCATGTGAGGTAGCTCATTCACGTAGACCTGCACCAAGTGATGTAGCTGGCCTACGTCCACGTACCCTATGCCTTACTCCTACCAGATGTTCCAGCACAGACAGCTCATGCTCATGGATTGTCATGCCATGGTCAAGGATTCCAACCATGTCACCCAATCGTCTGTCCAAAACATCAGCAATCTGCTGTTGAACATTTGCCAATGCCTGGATGTTGTCATTTAATGAACGGATAGCAGCCCTCTGAAGCCTCTGCCCTTCTCTGTTCTGCTATTCAGCACGTGCCTGTGCTGCCATTACAGTCTGAAACATGCGTCTGGTGACACCAGCTGCTGCGCTCTGTCCTGCAAGGGCATGTCGGCCAGAGGTCCTCCTATGAGCAGCCCTGGCCACATGCCTGTGTGGCACATCTCCAGTCATTTGACTGACACCATGGTGTGAATACACACCTTCTATAGCCACCACATGTTCTTGTTCCAAGCTACCACACGTTAACTGTCCTTCCTCTATGGCCACTGGTGATGGGGTATGTGTTGGCATGAGAACTGTGTGTGGGGATGAGGGGGATATAGGTGGAATGGCAACCAATGGCACAGATTCAGCCCCCAACAACCCTGCCTGTGCCTCAAGCATATGTTCACCATCATTGCTAGAGTCTGTGGGGACACTAACATCAGATGTTCCGCAGGAGCATAACACACCTACATCACCTGTGAAGGCAAACTAAGACTCTACATTACAATACACATGCACACACACACACACACACACACACACACACACACACACACACACACACACACACACACACACACACACACACCATGCATGTGATTTGACAGAACGCATACAACATACATGTGATACAGCAGACGGCATGCAGCTCAGACAATAATAGTGGTAGTTATCATACATCATACACAACAGCAAGCATGTGTCATAGCAGAAGCCATGCATTTCACACAATCATGGTAGTAAGCATGCATCCCTGTGTTACACCATGTGGACCAGCATAGGTTAACAGTACACATGGCTGATGTGAGGCATATGACCTTGACATTAACATGTAGTATGACATGTAATCTGCTGAAGTGTGCATTGACATGCATACATGTTTGACACAATGGTGTCCTGACACATGTACAGTGGTGTAATGGTGCCACATTGTAGTGTTGTCTGTATGCCCTACAGATAAAATGCACTTTTAGCAGATGTGCATGACCATTGAAGGGTATTATGAGGCATCTATATTGCTATACAGTGTGAAGAACAGACACAGTGCCATTGCATGGAATCATGAGACGTCTCTATTGCTATACAGTGTGGATTACACACACAGTGCATAGCCATGACTGTGTGCATACACAATACATATATACTCTGGATTGTGACCCACATCGCTGAGGTGTATACACACTAAACCATGATGTGTAATGTATGACAGGTCACCGAAGGACATATGGATGACACCCCTGCACATCTGCTAACATATCTTAGCTGCCTGGCAACCATGTCCGCACATGGCAGACTTGTCAATACACCATGTCTCACATGAAATTTGTGTACCACACACACAAGGTGCATGGCTGACAGTGATGTCCAACAGCAGCAAGGGAAATGTACTGTATCTGTAGCCTGATGTGGTTGTCTGTGTAGGTATGTGGATGCTGTACACATGACTACTGTCATGCTGTGACACAGTCATGATGTTCAACACATCTTATGTGGTCGAATTAAGTGATGCCTCCACAAGCTGTGCACAGGCTTGTAGGATGTCCAGTGTTCCACAACTGCAATATAACCATTCAATAATGGCTATAGTTGGACCATGTGTAGCCAATGTACAACAGGGTGTACACACAAACACATCACATCTACTGTGTGTTGCTACATGTTTCTGGCCATCCTTCATGGCCATGTGTGAACATGTGTTGGCCAAATGGTTGTGAAGGCTGTCTATCTCACATGTCTGTGTTGTCCCATATGACATACACCCATAGATGTCAGATACTCCACTGTCCACAGGGTTATGCAGACTAAGGGTTGTATGTTTGGTATGTGGGATATGTTTTATGGGATAGTGAGACAATGTTGCAGCCGGACCACAACATGTCATGGACATGTCAGATGGCACATCACAATGTGTGCACTCATTGCAGGGGCATATTCTACAATGGTGAATCCTGTGGGCTGCCCATACTTCAGCTCACTGTGTAGTATTGTTTGTGTAGAAGGCTAACACCTGCATTACACCTCTGGCAACTCATAGCCCTTCAAAACCCACACCATCCACTCCCACACATAGCAACACTAAACCCACATATGCGGAGGCCATTAACATTAACCTGCCCAAGCAACAAGGACATCCGAAGCTGAAACATAAATAAACACCAGTCACAACCAAAGTGACGCATAGCTCACAACACCAGTGTGCCACCCAACAACAGCCCCTAAGGCAAGACAATGTACCCAACACTTTAGTCATAGGTGACTCTATAGTCAGGCACACTGATGTCCCACTCACCAGGCTGAACAAGGAGAAAATTACAGTCAGCTGCCTGTCAGATGCCAGGGTCCGCCACATAACGCATGCACTCAAGTCACTCCACAATAAGTACAAATATGACTCTGTCATTGTCCATGCTGGAGTAAATGACTTGAGACGTACCTCCCTGGACTACATGAAAAGAGATATGGAAGAGGTCTTGGATCATGTGACCCAGGCAGGTATGACCCTAGCCCTGAGTAGCATCCTGCCTTTGCCCAGAATGATACCACAGTATAAGGACAAAATGATTGACTTCAACAATTGGCTAAGCTTCTGGTGTCATTCAAAGGGGATCAAGTATTTGTCTGCCTGGGAAGACATGATCGACAAACCACGAGGCTTTGCCAGAGATGGTCTGCACATGTCACCCCTGGGATTCAGGTTACTGGCTAAAGCTCTTGCCACCCCTATAATGCCTTTTTTAGGCAAGGCTCAAAGGATAAAACCACCACCGTAACAGATACAAGCATGCAAAATCTGAGGGTAATGCTACTGAATGCTAGAAGTCTAAACCTCAAAATGCACTCTCTCGAGGCACTCCTAAAAATGGAGAACATCGATATCTGTGCAGTGACTGAGACCTGGTTCAAGGTTCCAGAGAGCACCCCTGCAATACCAGGCAACAATTCTTACCACACTTTTTGGCCACAAAACCAAGACTGAAACACTAAAGGTGGAGGAGTGTCCATATTCACCAAGGATATTCACACCTCCAGGCTAGTTTCCCAACACAATGCATCTGAAATTCTCCAGGTGCAACTAACACTAGGTAAGACTGCAATCCAAATTGTAGCTTGCTACAGATCCCCCACCATACCCCAAGATTCTCACTACACCTTCCTAAACATACTGGAAAATATTAAGATACAACCAAACACCCTAATACTAGGTGATTTCAACTACCCTGCCATTAATTGGGAAAACTACTCAGGTACCAACTCCTTTTCCCAGTGGTTCTTGGAATTCATAAATTCCAATGCCCTGGATCAACTAATCCATTGTCCCACCAGGGGCTCCAATATCCTAGACCTGGTCATTACCAACATGGGAGACAGATGCTGCACACCAGTGTTCATCCCCTCATTGGTCAGGTCTGACCATAAGCAAATCACCCTTGACATCCACATCCCACCCCACCCCCCAGTAAGGAAACCTGCTTAAAAAACTTCTCCAAAGCCAACTTCATAATACTGAAGTCAGAAGTGACAAACTTCACAACACCCACACAGACGGGATCTGGAAGTTCGACTGCAGAATCCTATACTAAGGCATTGTACGAGCACATCCACTCTTGCATGAATCGTGCCATCCCAAATAGAACCAAGATGCTCTTCTCCAAAAAAAAGAAGCCAATCTGGTGGTCTCCTGCTATAAACAAACTATACAACAGAAGGAAGAAACTGTTGCAGAAAAGAGGAAAATCCCAGGATGCAAAAAACTCCCTCACCAGCCTCAGTACGTAGCTGAGATCCCTCATAAAATCCTCAAAAGCTAGTTATGAAAATAAAATTACCAAAGATTCCAAAGACAACCACAAGGCATTCTATAGTTATGTCAAGAATTTAAATGGCAATGCTCAGATCTGCTCTGAACTACAACAGAATGGCATTAAATATACTGATCCCAAGGATATTGCCAATATCCTGGCAGATCAATTTAGTGCCAACTTCAATCCCCTCTCACCCCCTAAAGGGCCCATCTCAATACCAAAAGATTGCCAAATTCCGATAATCAAAGCCACACAGGTAGAAACAGCACTCTCCAAAGCTAAGAATACAGCATCCATGGGACCAGATGACATCCCAGGCTGTGTACTACATGAACTACAAAATGAACTGGCACCCCACCTAAGTGTCATGTTTAATCATAGCCTCACCTCAGGCTTCATGCCCACTGAGTGGCGCACAGCTACAGTTATCCCGCTCCACAAGGGAGGATCCACCTTGGATCCTGGGAACTACCGTCCCATCAGTCTGACAAGCCTGATCTGCAAGGGCATGGAATGCATTATCATGGAACTTATAAACAAAGACATTGGCAACCTCCAGACACTGGACCCCACCCAGTTTGGGTTTGTGAAGGGCCGATATTGTCTCCTGAATCTGATTGACTTCTTTGAGTCAGTCTCCAGAGCTGTGGACGAGGGTAAGGAAGTCCACACAGCCTATCTGGACCTCGCCAAGGCCTTTGACACCATCCCCCACTCTGGAATCATAGATAAACTTAGTAAGCTGGGCATAAATCCCTACATCACTCGATGGGTTGCCAACTGGCTTACTGACAGAACCCAGACAGTAAAAGTAGCTGACTCCAAATCCAGCTCCAAACAAGTGACAAATGGAGTACCTCAGGGTTCAGTCCTGGGACCACTCTTGTTTGGCATCTACTTCTCTGAAGTACAGGCCAACACTAAGGGACTCTGGCTAACAAAGTTTGCAGATGACTGCAAACTGGGAGCCATTATTGAATCCCCAAATAATGTGGATATTCTACAAAAGGGCCTTACAGAAACAGATGCCTGGTGCCAGAGCCATGGGCTCAAGCTTAATGCCAAGAAATGTGTAGTCATCCCCTTTGGAAAAAAACATGTACCCATGAACTACCACATAGGTGGTAGGACACTACACATTGAAAGTGTGATGAGAGACTTAGGGACACAAGTGGACAGTGGTCTCACTTTCGAAAACCACATCGCCACAACAGTCAGGAAATCCTTCTACATGGCACACCTCATCACTAAGGGCTTTTCATCCAGAAAAAAGGAGGTCATTGTCCCACTGTACTCATCCCTCATTACACCCATTATAGAGTATAATGCCCCATTTGGTATGTACCTCACAAGACATCTGCAACAGCTGGAAAGGCCACAGAAATACCTCACTAAAAGAATCACAGGCCTAAAGCAGATGCCATATGCTGACTGTCTAAAAAAACTCCAGCTATACTCTGTGGCATATCGTCTACTCAGAGGCGATCTCTGCTTAACATACAAGGCCATGTTAAACCCTGAGCTGCTGGACATGCTCCACTTAAAGAAATCCCAATCCCTCAGAGCCACATGCTCCAGGGATCTAAACCTTATCATCACAATGAACAAAACATGCTGGAGGGATAGGTTCCTGACCCAGAGACTCCCCATACTCTGGAATAGACTGCCCATACATGTCAAGCAGAGCACCTCATTGGCCCTCTTCAAAAGAAACCTTGATGGTTGGATGGGAGATAGGAAATTCACCCCAGGGAACATGTCAGTCGCCCTGCTAGACAGGGGTGCAGAGAAGTAAATATTGTGGGAAAAAATTTCAGGGAATTGTTATGGCTAGGCTTGCATAGGCCTTAGGGCCGATAGCCTAGTACCAACCTATGAACCTATGAACCTATGAACCTATGTGTAGTTCTGATGTATAGTACATATTCCTACATTGAACAACATCTCCACCGTTGTATGCACAGCTTTCCACACATCTAGCAATGACAGTTTCTATGGTTTCATGTCGGTGTTTCACTTAGCTTGTAAGTATTGCACATGGGTAACCAGTGTGATGGATTAAAGATGTATATTGTGACCGGACCATACATTATGTGTACATGTGCTAACTGGCCACATGGCAAATAGATCTGTGCATTAACATGCCTGATACTTATAACTGTCTCACCTGTAATGGTCTGCTGTCTCTGCAGAACGCCAGAGGTACTATATAGGGGTAACACAGCAGTATGATCATTATCCATGACTGTATGACAGCTACAGGGTGCAATGTGCATGTTAACACATTTGCCAGTACAATAGGATATACTATGGAGTATGCACATGTGTGCATACACAGAGTAGCATACTATAGTATGTGGCATGTGTGTATACATGCCTTGCATATGATGTTACATTACATATTGTACAGTGACACATGCAACTAAATGGGATATAATAGTTATATGTGCAGTAGTGACTTACCAGGAAACTCCAGGCATGGTGGTTGAGAGACACTCACCTCCACAATGGCAGCCAGGGTTTGTGGATGCTGTTCTGATGGTGTCCCCTGGTTGGCCAGTAGCTCCTCGGTACGTGTGAGTGGGGGCTGGGTTGGTGGCCCACCACCTGTTGCACCTTGTTCCCTGGCGATTGCATTCGCACGCTGTTTCACACATCTGATCAGGTCCATGCAGTGTCTGCGCAACTGCTGGTATGTGCGGTTATGGCTACACACATCATTAACCCTCCTGCGAAGTTCATCACGCTGCTGTGCATGCTGTGGCACATGGCTAAACAAGTCCACATAGTCTACATTGTCCTCTCAAAGGCTTTCAACACCGTTCCCCATTCTGGTATTGTCAACATACACATCCACCTGCACATCAACCCCTACCTCATGAGATGTTATGCAAAGTGGCTCATGGACAGAACTCACACAGTGAGGGTAGCATAACCTATTTCCTACTGTAAATCAGTTACAATTGGTGTCCCCCAGTCCTCGGTAATAGGGCCCCTCATGTTCGGTATATGCTTCTCTGAGGTACAGGCTAGCACAGAAGGACTTACCCTGAATAGGTTTGCAGACGACTGCAAACTAGGGGCCGTGATTGATTCACCAGCTGATACAGACACCCTCCATAAGGGTGTCACTGGGACAGATACCTGGTGTCAATAACATGGCCTCAAGCTGCATGCCACAAGGTGCATAGACATCCCCTTTGGATTACACCAATCACCCACTGACTATCACATAGGCGATAGTCCCCTACATACATAAGACATAATAAGGGATCTCAGAACCCAAGTAGATAGCACCCACTCCTTTGATAACCATATTGCCAAGGTGGCATGGATATCCTTCTACGTGGCCACCCTAATCTCTAATGGGTTTGTAGCCAGAACAAAGGCAGCCATTGTACCTCTCTACTAATGACTTATGAAACACATTAAAGGGTACAACACCCCATTTGGGATGTACCTTATGAGACAACAGCAATGGCTTTAAATACCACAACATTACCACACCAAGAGGACTACTGACCTCCGAAGGATGACGTATGTAGCCCAACTACAGAAACCCCAACTGTACTCATTTGCATACTGCATACTCAGAGGTGATCTCTGCTGAACATACAAAGCCCATGTCCAAAACAATATTGAAATATATGCTCCACATAAGCAAAAGCCACTGAGAGCCACATGCTCTGGGATATGTACCTAAATGCAACGATGACTAGGATGTGCTGGAGGGATACATTTCTGACCTGGACACTCACCATGCTTTGGAACATGATTCCTATGTACATTAGGCAGGGACCCTCACTAGCACTCTTCAAGAGATACCTCGATGGGTGGATGGGAGACAGACATGTACACCAGGGATCACTGCAGTGGCTCTGCTGTACAGAGGTGCAGGAAACAAATGGCTCTGCTGTTCACGGGCACAGGACACTAACCTAGGGAGGTGCCGCAAGTGAAAACACTGTAGTTAGGCTTATGAATGGACTTGGCCAGACAGCATAGTACCTAACTATGAACCTATGAAGCTATTACATGTCCTTTGTGCATGGATAATTGACTAGCTCTTCCATTTCAATTAGCTATCATACTGATACACTGTCTGGTGACTACAAGTCATATGTATCCTGTTATTGTGTATTGTACATGCCAATAGACATACCTGATGTTTGCATAATACAACAGTAATGCTATGTGAAATGTTAGTCATATCTACCTACAATACTGTACATTTCACATTTTTGCAACAATATCCAATAATGCAAATCATAATTGCACAGCAGGTCCATCTTAGACATGTTATTCTCAGTTATACACCCATACATATGCCTACTGTTACAGTATATCAACATATACTATCCCCTGTTATGGCACATACTTGTTGGACACACCCTACCACTGACAGCGGCTTGAGTGGAATTGTTGTGTTTAAAGTCCTTATGTAGCATCCCTTGTGGTATATGAGGTGTTTACCTTGTGGCCTACAGCAGTACACACAATTTCTATGAGCGTTACTATGCTCAACAATACATCACTACATAATACCTTTTCCCACTATATGCATTGCGTACACATTCATTAATACAGAACAGGCACTACATACACTAACATACTGAGTGTTCTACATGCATTCTTAGTAGTCCGAGTTGACGATATTAGTCCTATTCCTTTTCTGTTTTAATGGTTTTCTCGTATGTGCATACGGTTTGAATGTATGACAAGCCATCCTTTTATACGTAGATACCAGTAACATGTGGTATCCTTCCACCAATTGGTGTTCCGGAGTAGATGATTACATGCACATCAGCTGTGCAGCTACTCCATTAGCCAATTACATGGCAACAGTGGGGTATAACTGAAAACTCCACTTGGGCATTGTCCCTTTGCTCTACCTTTGAGGAAGACAGCCTGGAAGTGTTTGTGATGAATTGCAGCAGCTATATGGAGTGACACAGAGATATTTTAACTTCATGGCCCCCGTGGATTGTGTGTAATGGCTAGAGGATGTAGTCCTACAAGTGAGTATAACTGTTATATCAGCCGTCTGATACGGGATTATTGCAAATAAACCCTGTAACAGCGTCTGTTCCATTGTACAACAGCAACAATTTCACATAGGGCCATTATAGTGTGTCTCTCACAAGGTATGTTAAGGCTTCTGCAGATGTCATAGAGTGAGTGGATGTTTGTGATGTTATTACAGTCTGTATTGCAATTGTTTTGGGTGTGGGGGAGATGTAGGTGGGTGTACATAGCAGATGAAGGTGTGTAGGAACTGCATTTATACATATTCCATATGTGTATGAGGGCTCCTTCCCTAATTGAAGACCTATCATTTAGTAGACTAATACTATGGTTATTGCAGGCTTATTCATTAAGCCATTGTTAATTGGTTCCTATATAGCATGCAGGTGATGTTGGTCCTTCAATCCCTTCAGAAATACATCGGTATGTAATGAAATGTTGCTACATGAAAGCTGTCTCATGTATTTCTGTCACAGATATTTGAACTCATTGGAGTTGTGTTGGTGACTGAACCTCTTTGGCTTGGGTTGCCACCTTTTCAAATGGACATAGTGGGACATTTGCAGAACACACATTGGATTTTAGAGGCTGACACATACTCACAGTCAGTACAAAGTATAGAACTTTACATATATGCCTATATAAAAGCTTATATTCTTGTAGCGGTTTACTTGCTTAGCCTGTTTCTTGTTATATGTAGGTATGTTAGATACAGATGACTATTTTATGCAACCATTACATTAACTATGGAACATGCAGAATGTCTCGAGATTGTAGGACATTAGTATTTGTACTCATTTTGGTCAGGACACTACTGCACATAGAGGGACTGCCCCTCGCAAGGTGGGACAGGTGGTAACCCTATGTTTAGCTCATGTCCATAGCACATATTTTTAATAGTGTATTATAGCAATAACCCATGCCTGGGTGTGGGTAATGGTGAATTTACCCACTGTTGGTGTTGTTTGTTCACGAGGGCGAAGCCCGAGTGGCCAAACAAAGACAACCGTGGGTAAACCCAGCATTACTCACACCCAGGCATGGGTTATTGCTATAATATAGTCTCCATATCCTTTGTTCATAACGTTCGGTTGCGGCGGAATGTGTGATTGCTATGGTCCATGTTGTGCACATATTTGAAGACTTCAACTGCTGTATACGGCATACCCACGGATTCAGGAATGCACACACTTCCAACAACCACATTACTGTTCACAGACTCCCAAACCCCATAATACTGAACACTCAAACTCACAACAGTCAAACTCCCAGAACTAACACAAACACAGAACACACAAATGCACACACAGACACACTGCTACCCATCACATCCAAACAAACCATCCTACACTACATATGGCCAGGTGGCCATGCCCCATGCACACCCCATGTGCGTGGCTGCACCCCCTCACACCACACCTACTGTAATAATCTACCTCCAAGATAGCACGAACAGACACATGAAGCAAACACACACACACACACACACACACATTGCAGTCCCACGGAAACACACACTGCACTCAGAACACACACTTACACACACTACAGCAATCAGAAACACACTTAAATACAGTACCTACCTGGGCCGCAACACCAGAAACACTAACTAAATGTCACTTAACATTGTGATAATAGTACTCACAGTTCTAGTGTTCCGGTACTGTGGTCTTTCGGTCTTTAAGCCTTGTGATTAAGCGTGTCGGTATGTAAAGCATTCAGTATTTGGTAGTATCCTATTTATATGTACCTCCATGGTTGTGTACATGTTGTTAACCTATCTATATATTTGCATATATATGTATATCCGTATATATCGACATATATCTCTCTATCACCCTTTCTATCTCTATATTATATATATATATATATATATATATATATATATATATATATATATATAAAGAGAGAGAGAGAACACACCTTTCGTTGGGTACATGGCGGTGTATACTATTTCCCGAACTTCACCCTTTTGCGTTTTAACCTGTCACAATACACACCTGCCATTGGTACATCTTATATAGCTTAGTGGTAGGTGATTGTGTACATGGTTGCGTGTTTTACTCCTGGCAGTGGTCGTTTTACCTCTCAGAGCAGGCACTATTAGTACAAGGGTGAATAATGCAGATTTCAGTGGTTCTGGCCAGCTTTGCCCATGATCTGCGTGATATTCAGCAAAGCTTAGACCTGTTTTGTGCATATCCATGTAGTCATGTTTAAACAAAGCTTACCGACACTTGCTGGAGCATAAACTCGCTAATATGTGCTTAAACCTGCTCTAATGACCTGCATCCAACATCCATTATTCGGGACATCGGAATTACGTAACAGCCCTTGCAGGTCATGGAACCAGGAACATGCACGAGACAGTCAGTGGCTTTATCACTGGGGCATCTGGGATATGTACAAGTGTTATGGTGTTTAGTATGTGGACTGTACTACGGCTGTTCCTCCATACTGCAAACAAATGTGTAACTCAGTTAGTTTACATATGGATGATGCCTATTAATGGTATGTCCAAGTGATACTTAATAGATGTGCTCCAGCTATGGGAATCCATGTCACAGTGAGCCACACATTGTAATGTGCTACATCTTGCCACAACTATAACTGGAGAATGCTGGGGTGACAGATACCTGTCATGGGTACTCCCCATGCTTTGGAACTACATCCCTGATTACATTATATGGAGCCCCTCATTAACACACCAGGGAATCCTTACAGAGTGGGTGGGGAACAGTGGTTACACCCCAGGGATCCCACAATTGGCTCTGCTCCACAGAGGGACAGTTAGTTAATCAATGGGTTGGCGACAGCAGACACATTTTGGCTAGGCTGATGAATGGCCTCTGACAATCAGGCATGTACCTACCAATGTACCTAGGAACCTATAAATACAGTATCAACACATGCTGTTAGCTTAATTTACTGTTCAGGTGTTGACTTACCTTGTACCAATAGCTGTTGTGTGTGCAATAGTTGAGGGCTGCCTGTGTAGGATGCACACAGTAGACCACCTATACATGACAATTTACAGGTGGTCGTATGTGTGTGCCATCCATTTTACTGTGTTTGCAGGTGGAGAAGTGTGTCAGTCCATAGGGGCCTACACTGTCAGTGTATGTGCTATATGTTCCCTCTTTGCCAAGGCATGGGCATATTAGGCATGCCTCCATCTGCCTACTGGGGCTGGCACAGGGTGTCCGTGGTCTGAATCCCTCTGTGCCTATGATGCCCTTTGCAATTGCAGTGGGCTGTGAGGGCCTTCACCATTATGTCACTACTGCAGCTGTTTCCGCAGGATCATATTATGTAGCATGGCACATACTATGAAGATGTGGGCACATGTGCCTGGAGAGTACTGCAAGGCTCCACCATATATGTCCAAGCAACAGAACCATGATTTCAGCATCCCAAACACACACTCTATGATGATTCTGGTTTGTGTGTGTGCCTCATTATGGCGTTCTTGCATGGGTGTGTGTGCATTTCTGATGGGAGTCATCATCCACGGCTCCAGTGCATAGCCAGCATCCCCCACAAGGTGGCCATATGTGATGTCCCCCCTGACAAATACCTGGTACAGCTGTGAGGCATGCCAGATGTGGGAGTCATGGTAGCTTCCAGGGCTGCCAGCACACACATCCATGATAATACCCTGGGTATTGCACATGGCCTGGAAGTTGATGGAGTAGTATCCCTTGCGGTTTATGTAGTGCCTACCATGCTCACCGGGTGGTGACTTGATATGTATGTGCGTGCAGTCTGTTGCACCCAGTACCTCCGGGTAGTCTGCCACATGGTGGAAGAGGAACATATTGCTGGCCAACTCCTCCTGAGTTCAGGGGAAGTATATATGTTCATTGGCATGTGGTAACATGGCATCCAGGAACTGGTGGAGTACCCTGGATGCTGATGCCTGTGAGATCCCCATGATATCTCCAGTTGGCCTTTGAAAGGTACCTGTGGCTAGTATTCTTGAGCTAACACATACCTTCGTGTCCACTGGGATGGGTTCCCCTCTGTTGTTTCTGGCTCTGAGGCGTGGCTGGCACAGCTCACCGATTTGCTGTATGATGTCCCTGTCCACCCTGTAACACTCTACTATCTCCAGATCATTTAGCCCCTGGTAGTTTACCCTTGGTCTGAACATTCTTCTCCTCCTCCGGGGCCTGAGGTGGTTGTCAGCATCATCCTCCACACCACCTTCAGCCTCCAACACATGGTGATGAATCACAGCTATGGTAGCTCCCAACAAGTACATTGTAAAAGTTCCCCATCTGTTTACACCGATGGTGCAGTGTTTGGGAATACACGAGTGTGTGTGAGGTGCCTTCACAC
This sequence comes from Protopterus annectens, assembly GCF_019279795.1. Lineage (NCBI taxonomy): Eukaryota > Metazoa > Chordata > Ceratodontiformes > Protopteridae > Protopterus > Protopterus annectens. The sequence goes on from NC_056737.1 coordinate 1,610,209,956, forward strand.
TTTATACTATTGTGCTTTGGACGCTGATGATGTCATAGGGTGTGTATGTACAATCAGAGCTGCAGGGTATCTTACTTATGTGTTTTACTGCACGTACTGCTATTGTGGTGCCTTTGGTGTTGAATTACATTTAGCTGCTGTGGATCATCTCTTGCCCTTGCCTTCACTTTTCAAATGATTCCCCTCCCATTGTCAGGCATGCATCCAGCAGCCTGCTTTCTTGTTTTGTACTTTCCCAACCCAGGATTGTTTTGCAAAATGTGTTCTATAGCCGATCTACTGCAGGTTTGCTTTGCTCTGTGGTGACGGTTCTCTTTTCTTTGCAATCTGGCACCTTCCCTATCCTGTTCTGCAGGTTGCTACTAGCAGCCTTGCTAGCTACCGTCAATGGCCCACTGTGAGTTAATAGGTGTTAATTATTAATTTGTACTCCAATTACCCTACTGCAGCATTTCCTTATTGTCTTCCCATAACCTTCCTATTTCAGCTGTGGTGCGCGCCACATGCAGCCATTTACTGGGTTTTGAGCGCGTTGTCATCCACGTACACATGCGTTTTCGGTCACCATGTGTGCTTTCAGCTAAGCAAAGCTATGGCTACATCCACACCCCATATTCTGCGGCTTTGCTTAGCAACGGGCAACCCGGATTAGCAATGCTCCAATGTGCTTACAGCTACGGTGGCACACCCCACTGCTGATGTCATGTATACCTCCAGGCCACTCCTCGGTGCTGTACCGCTGCACCGTATGGTACATCCTTAGGCTGGCAGGACATTTGAGATTCAGTATTACTTGCCTCATTCACATGGCATTGACTACTAATTCATAGTTACCACACCGAACACTGTCACAGACCCTTAGCAACCCTTACACCTTGGTTGTGGTGTAGCATGCATACCATTGACTATTATGGCGAAATCATGATTTGTGTTACATTGCAATTTTATGACATCTGTATATATTTTCCTTGTGTTCCCGTTTGCGCACACATGCCCTGTGGTTGTACTTTGCATTAGTATGGTCATGACATTAAATTTTATTTTTTATGTGTTGTATGTGTTTTTTTATGCCGTTGGCTGTATATTTAGCCATTGGCATATGTTAACTTTGTAATACATAAGTTTGGTCCGTTTTCATGGCTCCGATGTTCTGTTTGGAAAAATGTAAATCTTTTTTTTGATTTATATTTCTGTATGCTTAGGCTATGCCTGCACCACTTCATGAATCGCTATGTACCTTCATTTGCATGCTGCACTACTGTGCATGGGGTGATTAGCATACATGAGCTGAGAGCTGCGCAGGTCTGACGTACGCTGGTAGTGCACGTGAAATTGGATCGTACCTGAATCGCTCGGCGGCCATATTTGGCGTTATACCACCTATGCTACGCCTGCGCCTGGCGCAAGCTTCATGAATCCCGGGGCTAGTATGATAAGCCTGCTGAGATTAGCAAATGTGAAAAAAACCTTTGTGCAGATTGTCAGCAAGTAATATCTGTATTGCACCCAGTAACTCCATATTGCTTGCTGAAGTGTAAAGAAATACTTAGGTTGGATTAAGAACTTGCCAACTGTGAGTGTGTGTGTGTGTGTGTGTGTGTGTGTGTGTGTGTGTGTGTGTGTGTGTCTGTCTGTCTCTCCCTGGGGAGGAGCAACCTGTTTGGAGACTACTCACACTCCTTAAAAGTGGTATACTCATCTTTGTCAAGTCTGATGATGTCACCAACCTGCAAATATACCTGTGGAAAAATGAAATCTAGTAATGTGTATAGTGTGTCATGTAAATGCATACTGCTGTAGTATCATAATGTAGTTAGGTAGGGGTTTGAATCTTGCATTTGCCAACTGAGTGTGTGTGTTTCCCTGGGAAAAAGCAACCTTTTTGGAGACTACTCACACCCCTTAAAAGTGGTATACTCATCTTTTTCAAGTCTGATGATGTCACCATCCTACGAATATACCTGTGGAAAAATGAAATGCCAGTAATGTGTACAGTGCATCATGTAAATGCGTATTGCAGTAATATCATAATGTAGTTAGGTAGGGGTTTGAATCCTGCACTTGCCTACTGTGTGTGTGTGTCTCCCTGCACAGGAGCATCCTTTTTGGAGACTACTTACACCCCTTAAAAGTGGTATACTCATCTTTGTCAAGTCTGATGATGTCACCAACCTACAAATATACCTGTAGAAAAATAAAATCCCAGTAATGTGTTTAGCGCATCGTGTAAATACATACTGCAGTAATGTCATAATGTAGTTAGGAAAGAGTTTGAATCTCACACTTGCTGACTGTGTCTGTGCGCCAGGTGTGTGACACCATTGGCCAATGTGGAGTGGGTTTTGATTTTTCTAGTGTATGACATATCACAATGACAACTGTATGTGCATTACACATGTAAGGTAGCTGTGGGGCAAATCCATATACATACATGTGACCTCAAGTATTTCATAGGTGGGTACTCTGCTTTCTCCATGAACGCATGTGTTATCTTTGCCAGAGCATGTTGGTGCTTTCTAGACCTTAGGTCACTTCTGTATGCTTGTGAGAAGCTTAGCCACTGCAGTGATCCCTGGACTACGTCTTCCATTTCACATCCACTCATCACGGTTTCTACTGAAGAGTGTGAGTGGGGGTTTATGTTTGAGGTATATTTGAAACATGTTCCAAGGTAAGCAAAGTCTGGCAAAGATGACTAATCATTATAAGTGTGCAACAACCTCTGTGGATCTGCATGCAAACCCTTTATTGCTTATGTGCTCCACAGAGGGATTTCCAAAACCCTTTGGTAATGTGATCATCAAAGGAGAGATGACAACACATGGCTCTATGTATACATTAGTACCTGTTCCACATTTTGGGGACTACTACTTATGTGGTACTCTGGGGATACTTTGTTTTATAAAAGTGGATAACTATGCTTTCTTAGGCTTATAGCTTTACAGCATGAGTTTGACACCAGGTATCTGTCTGTATGATACCCTTTTAGAGGATGTGTGTGTCATTTGGAGAATAAAGTATAGCCTACAGCATGCATTGTCATCAAACGTGGGCAGACATATCCCTACTGTGTTTGCTTGTACCTAAGAAAGCTATATGCCAAACAGGAGTGGTCCCAGGGCTGAGTGCAGGTGAATACCACTTGTTACTGGTATAGAATAGTACATGCAGGCTGCAAATGTTACTGTGTGTCCTACATCAGTGCTTCAGTTGTCAAGCCATCATCTAACAATCGTTTATGGTCAGTGTGTTGAGGTTATGTATAATACCAGTATGTAGGATGGGTATGAATTGCTGGTGAGCTATAGCTTGGCTGTGTTGACCTACCCTCCCTCACCTATAGCCTTGTTGACTGGCTTGAAGTCTACTAGGTGGAGGAGCCATGATCTGGCCTTTAGAGAACCTAAGTGGGTATGGTGCAGTGTTTGCAGGTTCATAATGTCTCTGTTAATGAGTTCCATAATGCTGTGCTCCATAGCATTCCAGATAACATTGGTCTGGCATATAGGGTGAGAGTTTCCAGGACCTGTTGTAGTTCTACCCTTAATCAATTTATATTAACATTTGCACTGGGTGTGACAAGGGTGGACAGGTCTAAGAATAAGTATATTAGAGGGTCATGCCTTGTTTGAAGGGTAGTAGACCATGCCAGATAGGCAGGATTAAGTTGGTTTGTACATGTGCTGAGGAGGGATGCAGAGTATATTGTGAAATAGATGCTAAGGACGAAGCCGCCAGGTAACAGGAAAACAGGAATGCCTAAGATGAGGTTTATGGCTATGGTGAGAGAGAACATGCAGGTGGATGGTGTGATAGCGCAAGATGCAGAGGCCAGGAAGAAATGATGTACTGTGGCAACCCCTAATGGGAGCATCTGAAATGAGAAGAAGAAGAAAACGTTGTAGCTCAACCCTTGTGGACTGTGAACACCATTACCGTGCATCATTCGACAAGTATGTAACCTGTATAGAGGCTGCATCTGGACAGAGCATTTAGGTGAGTGGTGACTTCATATGTCAGCTTGTGTATGACACAGCCAGGGACCCTATCCAGTACCATTGCCACTGTGGTGTGTACTTTGTTAAAGACATGTTTTAACTACAGTGTCTGAATCATCAGGTTTTACATTCTTCAGGTCTGGAAATGAGGCCCTTGTGTAATGACAGGGTGGTGAAATCCGCATTCAAACTGTCTGACAAGGAATTGGTAATGTCAGTCAGATAAGTGTACTTTGTGACCATTTACTTTAACTGTGACCCGATCTGAGATTTCCCCTGTAGATTATGAACAACACTGAAGAAAGCTTTAGTATTGTCTTTGGAATCCTTGCCATTTTGTATTTTGAAGCTTGCCTTGTATGTTTATTGAGGGATTGTATTTTCCCAATGATACTGACCAGAGAGGTTATCCCTTCTTGGTATGTAACTCTTTTGGTACAACTTCACACCTTCTGTTATATATTTAGTTTATGGCAAGGGTCCATGAGACTAATGCACTTTTACTGTATAAGTGAGAATTTCTTGTGTTTGTTATAGCACGGTCCATGCAACCCTGTAGGTGAACAGTGTGCATTAATAAAGGATTATGCAGCTGGGACAGTGTTAACCTTAGTAATGCAAACCAATGACAGATAGCAACAAATGCATCACCCACAGCACAGTGTCACCCCATGTCATACACACACATGTGTACTCTAGTTCCAAAATGTGTGTAGTACAATGCATACTGGCCACCAATAGAAAGTATGGAGTGTTAACATTGGCCAATACAGGTCATGTCACCTTGCCCATGTATCCAATATGCACGTACATGCAGAGAGTGCACCTCCACCATGTTCACAAATGTACACCTGCAGACCTGTGCTGCACACACCCCATACTTACTCTCCACTGTATAACACATGCTGACACAACTACACACATCAGTCAAGTGGCACATGGGCAAACAAAACACAACATAACATGCTACACATTCAACCATTGCTATACTTTATTAAAGTCACCCTGTGCATCAGCACCATGTTAGCCTGTTCCTGCATCAATGTTACAGATGACAGGAGGTGGTACAGGTTTCATCATATGCACAGGGTGTGTTGTTGCTTTGCCAGAGGCCTACACTGAGCCATACAATTGACATGTGTGTGTGAGTGTGTGTGTGAGGGCCATGAGTACTGTTATGGGACAAATTTGATGTAATGTATGTGGGTATGTGTTTGCCCCAGATTTCTGGTTTATGTGTGTATGTCTGCATGCACACAGTTCCACCATGTGGCTGCCATATACTGGGATTTGTGAGACAGCTACAGACTGTACCTGGCAGGCTTTACAGATCACTGTCTCTGGCCATGGATACGGAACCTGTGCCTGGCAGGGGTGCTACAGACAGTATCAGGTACTAATACAGACTGGGTACTATCTGAAGAGGTTGACATATGTCCACTGGATCCAGGTCCCTGCTGGGACTGGCCAGAGCCATGTGCATGTGGTCTTCTAGGACAGTCTATGGACAGCCCCCCCAACATTGCTGGGGCTGGTACTGGCACTACGGGAGTGGCTGTGACTTGCTGGACATCCACGGTGACCTGCAGCTGCTGATGTTGCTGGCATACATCCCCGTCGACATCTCAGCCATCCCACACTGTCCTGACACATGGACATGACATTGTGGAGGACATCCAATGTCTCACCCCAACATCTATCAATGACCTCAGTGTAATTACGTATGGCACCTGCTAGGTCACGGATACTGTCATTTACAGAGGTGTTATGAGCCCTCTGTGCCCTTAGTGCCTTTCTGGTGTACTGCTCCATTCATGTCTGTGCCTCCATGACAGCCTGGAACATGCGTGTGGCAGAAAGAGGTGTGGCACATCTGCCAGCGGCATGATGACCAGCAGTGCTCTGACGAGATCCCTGGGCATCTGCCTATGTGGTACCATTCCAGACATCTGGCTATGGCTGCTGTGTCCTGATACATGTCCTGATACATGTGCCATAGATACCACACTGTCCTGGCCAGTGCCAACCGTACACTGTCCCTCAGCTAAGGGCAATGGTGATGATGGATGTACAGGCAGTATGACTGTGTGCATGGATGGGGTGGAGACTTGTGTACTGTCAATTGGTCGCCAAACAACAGACCCTGACAAACCTACCTGTGCTTCAACACACCTATTCTCATGAACACTGTCTGTCTCAGTGACATCAGGTTCCCTGCTGTACTGAACCAGCCCCACCTCGGCACCTGTGAGAAGAAAACAGGAATCACACTTTAAGACCTGAACATGATGTCAGACCACATGCAAACATGCACACATGCACACATGCGCACATGCGCACATGCACAGATGCGCACATGCACATACACAAAAAATACACTACTCCCTAAAGCAAACACACACAACACCAGCAATCTCAGAACATACACAATAGCAGGTGATGGTGAAGTACAGTATCACAAGCAAAACAGTCATATCACACATGTCAGCATGCAGGACATGTGTTGCTCTACAGCATGCAGTGCAAGTGTAGACAGTCCTTGTTACTAACAGTATACATGGCTTTGATGCATGTGTTTTGTTATTAGGTGATGGGCCTCCCCCTGGAACACAATGCATACATGGACACAACATTGTTGTGCAGGTATTCAAAACTCAATAGCATTACAAGACATATATGTGTCAGTTGTGCAAATGGTGATTGGTATGCATATTGTTTAGAGGTGCATATGTGTGCACACATGCAACATTAAAGTGTATAGCAATGAAAGCTATGTGTAGTACTGTGGTTACAATAACTGGATGGGGTATAGTACCATAGGCCATCATCATGAAGCATCATGTGGTCACTCAAAGCTACCAATGTTTCCCAAATCAGCACTGCTCATGCTGTACCGGAACTGTACTACCTTGGCTACATTCACCATTTCACAAAACAGCTGTTACATGAGTTTGTAAGGAGACCAATAAGGAGCATTCCCTGACATGAATGTGTAGTGTGTTGCAGAGTGTTTAAATGTCCCATGATAGGCCTCTACCCCTCAGGTATATTATGTGTAATGTGTGGATGAGATTTTGGATACTGGAGTGTGTCTTTACAGAGGGTTTGGGAATCCTTTATGTGTAGCATGTTAAAATGCTCTGTGTATGACATAGATGTGTATGTTATGTGCATGTTGAGTATCAACTGTGCCTATCCAATAGTCACTACAGTCTAGCCACATTTGTTTGAGATGGTCTGGGTATTGCATGTGTTTGAGGCAGCTAATCACATTAGTGAGATGTGCGTGGTCTTACACCAAACATGTACAGCATGCATTATGGGTAGGCGTGTTACATGTGTACATGGCCTACACCTTAACTATGGCATGCACTTTTTATTTACAATAATAAATGTAGAACACACTCACCAGCATCTGTCTGCTGCCTTGATGTCACCCCAGAGGGACCTACATAGAGATGAGACAGTTTGTCAGTGGCCACAACTGTGGTATTGCTACTGTGTGTTTGCAATATTACAGTACAACAACAGTTTACATTCACAGGGCTACAGATTATGTTCCAAATGATCAGTATTGCACAACAACAGGCTCCACATATTTTAACGGCACACTCCACATCTCACATATGCATGATCTACCAATACAGATAACAGTAGTCTACAGATATGCCATGTTACCTGCATGCTCTATGTGTGCTTGCTGGGGTGGCTCCAACCTCCATCATGGTGTATGTCTGCTGCTGTTGTTGTTGGGCAGGTGCCACCAGGCTCAGGAGAAGCTCCTCCACTTTGGTGAGGGGGGGTGGATATTAACACCACCTCCTGTTGCAAGCTGTTGTCTCCGCACATCAGCAGCATGCTGATGGACATGTCTGAGAAGATCACTGCAGTGGTGGCATACCTGATCATATGTCTGGTTATGCAGGCCTACTTCATTTGCCCTGCGGACAACATCTTGCCACATTGCAGTACGGTCCTGCTGGTCCTGGCTGGTTCGTGTGAACATGAGACTGTAGTGCTGAATCATACTGGTAGTAATTATGTCATCTTCAGCACTACTGTAAGTGGGGTTCCTGTGATGTGCCATGATACCTGGAAGACATAAATATGAAAATATGTCTGAGCAAGTCATATGGCACATTTAACATTATACAGCACAGATATCACTGAACTGCCATATATAGCAACCTATTAGCTAACCAAGAGTGAAACACTTTAACTGCCACTTATTACTGCTCACCCCACAACTGCTTGGAAGTGCCTTGCTCACTCTCAGTCTAATGAACCATGTTCTGCACAGCAACAAAATAAAATCACTATATAAGACTATACAAGAGTACCTGCCACACTGTATGCAACACGATGCACCACCTAGCCACAGCAGATATACATCAAGCTGATGTGTAAATAAATATATCATCCATCACAATGAGTGTAAAGTCCACTAAATGTATTACTATTATACCACACAACTTGTTAATGGCAAACCCGTGTCCAAAATATGTGCACATTTGGGAATATAGGTCACATACTGCTGTAGTACACTATGAATGTTGCTAGATACGCAGTTATATGTTTTACCACACATATGTCAAAGGAGATGTTACAGACATATCCACACACACATCAGACATAATTACAGGACACAAAGGTATGACAAATCAGATAAGCTTTCAGTGTGTACTATACAGTACTGTGTGCAGTACTTACACAACCTTAATCTTGAGAAATGTAATTTGTGATGAATACAGGGACCACACAAAACAGTGGATGCAAGCAATGTGGACATACATCATACTTTGCTGTACAGGCCCAGAGCTTCAAGTAGTACTACAGTACACAAAGGATTTGGATTCAACATCAGTACCAATCAATAATCATAGATGTAGTGCTTTAGCCTCCAATGACACACCCTAGTTAAAACCAAGGGACTTAATCACACTGTATGCAATAGCACTTTTTCTGCCTAGCAACAGAATTCACAGCTTTTGCTAGGATCAAAGCAAAGACCCATAATGTTTCTTTGTGTCTTTCGGCTTTTCCTGGTTAGGAGTCGCCACAGTGGAACTTAGGTCCGCTAATGATTGGCAGTTGATTTTTACGTACCAGCTTGCCGGCCTGATGCACAACCTTCAACAAAGGTATACCCATTCACGCATAAAGCAAAGACCCATAATACCATGACATAAACAGTTTCCCACTAAGCTATCCCACAGATGCATATCTTTGATGTATTCACAAACACATTGACTATCACAGTCAGTTAACAGTACAGATAATGTATTGCAACAAGTAGATGTAGGTGTGTATGAGTATATAAAACTATATATATATATATATATATATATATATATATATATATATATATATATACACACACACATATACACATCCATTGGAGTGCATATACATATATATGTAGGCACATAAACATTTCACCTTTCATAGTGAGAATATCAATTATACAAAGGATGTGAGGTGTACAGTAATGTAATTAAATCGCACAGTCTTGGGATAAATGCATTGAAGGTGTTCACAGCCCAGGTAGCTTTAGCAGACCTCACTGGCTTCAACATTGCAAACTGAACAAACCACCCACAGTGTTTAACCACCACATGTTATATACCAGCACTATATGCTGTCTTGTTTGTCACACACTAAAACCTACATACAAATATGCACATACTAACTTTCACCAACATATATATCTCCACCCTTCACAAACAGTTGCAATATGTTCCCTGCTCTATGCACATATACAGATGTGAATATATATGACACATATATATTTCTCCGTATGTGTGTGGCATACACACACACAAGGTCCACACTGTTGTAAGTCCCTGGACCTCACAGCTGAACTGTTGGGCCTTGCTGCAACACAAACAGGTGTCACATGTGAACACACACTAACATTAGACGGGGTATATATAGCTACAAATGCTAGATAAGCATACTAGACTGCTACAGCAGTTGCCAATGCTAAGCTACACTGTAATATGACTATCATGCATGTGTTGCTCTGTCACACCCATGTTTATATAATGGCAGCGCTAATCCCCCCAACAGCCATTGGTCACACTACTGTACAGAACACAGATAACATGGATCAGATCTTTGACATTTAATGCTGAGCTACATATTTCACAGGTATGTCCCACTGCCCACAGGTACACACTGTATTGTCCATAGCAGTAGTTAAGCAGGACATCTGTACATAGATAAGTACTGCTGCCACATATGAATGGGTCACATTATGTAGACTACTCTTCAAAAATATCTACTACATGCCAGTAAATACATATGTGTCACATACCTTTCCTTTGTATGATTTGGTATTATTTCTTTTTCTTTTTCCTTTTCTCTGTCTCTCTCTCTCTCTCTCTCTCTCTCTGTCAGTCTCTGCAATAGAGTAATTGAGTTTGTTGGCAGAGATTGCAGCCTGCTTTTGTAGGTATTTGCACATGAGCATGTGATGGCCTCTGCACCAGTTAGTGGCCACCATTTGCTAATTGCATGCAGCCTGCTGTGTAGTAATTGCAGTAATCACTGTCATAGCAACCCAGTACTATAAATTGCTAACTCAGGTAGGCGTGGCCCTTTCAGCTTTCCAAGATGGAGATCATCCTTGTTTGCTGTGGACATCATTGTTTAAGACAGAAGGTTGGTATAGTTCTTATATCAGAAGCCAGGGGTGTAGCCAGTGATTTACATTTTGTACTCAGACCTAAATGTTGCTGCTTCCAGTGCACACTTGTCAGTGTAGAAATGTGCTCACCTCTCAAAATGCTAACCCAAGATACATGAGAGGATGTACTTTCTTTTCAAATTTTACAATGAACTGCCATACAAAGATAGCTATTGAGATATATTCCTTTGGCACAATAATTGTTTGTGAACTGCTATACTGTGAATATTCATTTACTCAGTTCTAAACAGTTTGTGCTTTTTTAGTGTTGACATTAGCACAAGCTGCTGAGAAAAACTGGACACGTTTCAGTATTGTGAGTATGCTTACCTACATCCTTGGTAGACCCTGCACAAACAGGTATATTCTACTTTTGGGTAGGGGTGCAGAAGTACAGAGAGTGTACGTATCATTGTGTACATTTTATCTTGCTGGACTTACAGGTTTGCTGTGTACATGTTAGTTTAACAAGGCAAGTAGTCTGTCTGCGTAACTCCCAACTGTGGACCTATCCACATGGTAGCCAGAGATTAGCCTGTTAATCTTTCTCTGTGCACCACACAGGTCTTTTCAGCACTAGAGCAATGGCATTGTTACAGTTGGTTGCTACCAGTACATCGCTACATCCTTTTGTATTTCAGTGTTGTATTCCTACATAAGGGTATGCTTCCAGAACTCCTTCCAAAGCTATTTGCACAGTGTGTAACAGCAGAAAGGCTGATATGCCTCTGTGTTTTTGCCTCTGCCAGACCTCTCAAACACTCAGGTACATATTTGAACAGACTCAGAGAAAAGTAGAGAAAAAGTCAGGGACACCTTTAAAATATTAGTGCCATTAAGTTGAGACTTTGAGAGAACTAGAGCATATGGATTAATATACCTTTTCTGAAGTAAAAGAAGTATTTAACTCTTAATTATTGTCATTACTCATTACGTGTAATTCACCACCTTTCTGGCCAAAGTCAGTAGTTTTCGGAGGGATTCAGAGGGACAGAGCTAAATTTTGTTTCAAAATCAGGGACATCCCTAAAAATTAGGGACAGTTGGGAGGTATGGCCTCTACCCTAAACAGATATGCCAGTGTTTGTCCTGCTATGATACTGTGTGGGGGTTGTAAAGTGATGGTGTAATATTATTTCCTTCTAGAATGGCTGCTTCTCTTATCACAGTTGTGTAATGTAATCCATAACAAACAAACAAGCAACAAAGGCAAAATGAGCAAACAAATAACCAAACCAGTAGAAAAGGATGTCCAACAGCCACTGGCAAGTGCAACTTGCTGGTGGCTGTTGGACATCCTTTTCTACTGGTTTGTTTATGTGTAATGTAATCCCACAACAACTGTTGGTAAAGATCCACAGAACAAGTTGTGTGGTATGGCATTCCTATTTTTCCTTTACATTCACTCATTCTGATGCATGATATATTTATTTCGGCACTAACTTGTTGTATATCTACTGTGGCTTAGTGGTACTTCATGTAGTGTGTACAAGGTCCAGGGTTTGAGACTGACAGAGGTGTTTTATTTTGCTGCTGAGCAGAACAAGGGCCCACTCTACAGAGTGACTAAAACACTTTTAAGCAGTTGCTAGCAGGTTTGTGCAGGTTTGCACGATACTTAGCAATGCTTAGCTAAGCACAAACAAGTGCACACTTGCGCAAACCTGCTAACTACTACTTAATAGTGCTTACTCCCGCTAACCCCCGCGCTCATTTCTTTGAAAGAAAAGAAAAATGGGGAGATAGGAAAGTGGTGAAAAAGGGACACAAAGAGGGAAAGACAGTAGGGAAAATAGCTCAGGATGTGCAGGATGGGTGTAGGGAAGGTCCATAGCTGCCCATTTCTTTAACAGCAACAGCTGTGTATATGGAATAAATTTGGAGGTACATATGAATCCTTCAACCCCTTAGAGAGGGGAGAGGACAACAAAGTATGTTGTAATGCCAATTAAATTACATTTTATGTGTCCAGGGGACATGTGTGCAAAATGGGCAGCTATGTATGGTGCGTAATTTTTTTTTTGGGAGCAGATTGCCCTTTTTTTTCAGGTGAGAGTGGAATGTGGGATAGGAGAAGTAGGTATATTTGGGGAGGTAGGTTGGGGAGGTAAACAGACAAGACAAACAAGATGCATACAGGGGCGGAATATGACACATGTGGTGGGTGAACACCATTGATGGGGAGGGATGTTTGGAAATCGCAAGCCCATGAGCCCACAGATGGCAACAGTGGAACTGAGATCCCCACCCATGGGCAGTCACCACTGCACCTTCACAGCCCAGAGGGTGGCTGTGCTGGGGGCTGTGTAGGAGGGGCAGGCTGACCCGGGAGTTGCGCCACTTGTGCCTCAAGCTGGCATAGTGGTTCTGCAACAGAACGCTCAATCTCTCTATGCACCACAGCCCGGACTGTTCAAAGGGTGATAGGTGGCCCTCCTCCGCCCACGCTTGCATGGGGGGGCCGAGCCCCATCTCCTGCAGTGCTTCCACTCAAAGATGGCACAGGGCCAACGGAGGAGGAGGTCTCAGGCTGGGCACCAGACCTGCTGGTGCCAGGTGCCATGGCCAGCTGAGGTGGGACAGGTGGGTCCACTGGGACCGGCCTTCCCATATGAACTATGTTTTGGAGAATTTAATAAAGATATGGGTTAGTAACAGTCAACAGCATTCCCAGTTAGTTATAACAGCATGCAGAAGTATTCCCATTAACCCAACACATCAGAGTTTCAACAGTTGAAAAGCAAGCATAACATGCATATATAGAAAAATAGTGGACATTACAACGGCATGCAGGTTTAATTGATGGCAACAGGCCACCAATATTGTGGTATTTGAACAGGGCACATGCATAGAAATAAATGCAAATATTTATAAACCAATAGGACATATGTCCCAACAAATGTTTTGAGATTAGTCATACTCATTGAGGTGTGGAATTGCATTTTTATGCACATACAGTAGGGTGGAAAAAGACAGCTCAATTAACAACTTATATATCCTTCTAGTGTACACTACATTCCTATTAACTACAGTTATATGTCAAAAATAAGAGCAAATAATAATTCAAATAAAATACCAGGCAGAAAAGGCGACGTGATGTAAATGAATGAAACTCAAAAAAATAGCGTACATTAGTTTATTGTCCGCTTTCATCCGTAGACTTCATCAGAATGAAACATTCATTAACACTCAAGGTACAAATAATATCATCAATCAAAAGTTAATTAGACAATTAAAAAACTAATTAAAATTTAAACATACAAAATCAGGTAAAAAAGGAACTAATGTCAATATGTTTATTGATAGACAGTTCCCTATACTTTAAAAAACATTTAACATTTATGGTATCATTCAAACCAGGGTAAACATCAGAGTTTAATCTGATTTGCCAAAGAGTTTCACGCCGTTCAAGATAATTCTTAAAATCCCCACCTCTTAAATCAAAATGAACAACTTCCAAAACAGAAAACAAAACTTATTAAATGTAGGACAGGTTACTGAATGCTTGAATAAAGCATTAGTGTCATCTTTTGCGAATGGCATAAAGATGCTCTAATCTGAGTTTTAAATGTCTGCTAGTCATACCAACATAAAAAGCAGGACAGCTGGAACAGATACCAATGTAAACAACACCTTTGGTGTTGCAGTTCTAAAACAAGGGACACCAATAGTTTTTTCGTAAATGTTAAGATTAATATATGGACCTTCGTAAATGTACCTACACATACTACACTGGTGACAACGGTGCATGCCTCTTTTGTCAGAAATGGTGGTTACAAGCTGGTTGTCGTTAAACTCCAATGCTTTCTTTAAACTAAAATTGTTTTTAGAGACAAAGCACGGTTTGTTACCCAAAACTTTAAACAACTCTAAATTGCCCCTTATAATTCTCCAATTTTTAATCAAAACTTGTTGAATACGTTGACTGTCAACTGTCATGTCTAAAGCACAAACTAAATTGCTGTCAACTGTGTTTCTAGTATGAACCAAATCAAAACTTGAAATCTCGTTAATAGTAAAATCTAACAACGCTTTGTAATTGTCTGAGCGTTTACTAATAATCTCTTTGCTAGTTTTTATTAAATCAGACCTTGGATACCCTCTCTCAGCAAACAAATTAGTAATAAACTCAAATTCACTAAACAAGTCACATTCTCTAGAAGTCAAACGGCTGGCTCTGATAAATTGTCCTCTTGGAATGTTTTTGACAATATGCCTAGGGTGGTTGCTAGTATAATGCAAGTAACTGTTGGTGAATGTCTTTTTGCGATATATGCCACTGTGGAACCTCATATCAGCAGTGTCCCACCAAAGAAGCACATCCAAAAAATTAACCTTTAACCCAACACAACCTAAAGTGAATTTCAAATAGCTAGACAACATGTTGATTTCAGAAAGAAAACAATCAACGGTGCTGGAATCACCTTCAATAATAAAAAACAAATCGTCAACAAAGCAACAAAAGAAGGAGATGTTAAATTTACTACGTAACTGGGGCAAAAACTGATACTCCCACCAAGCCATAACCAAGTTGGCATAGGTGGGAGCTGCAGGAGACCCCATAGCTACTCCTCGCTTTTGTTTGTAAAAAATCTTGTCAAAAAGAAAAAAGTTATTGTCTAAAACAATATCTAAGAAACCACAAATAGTAGAAATGGCGTTCTTACTGAGCCCATGATTTTTCTTAGCTAAAAAACACTGAACTGCTTCAACACCCTCACAGTGGGGGATACAGGTGTATAAAGATACCACGTCGATAGTAAACATAATACACTTTTGAGAATCAAAAACTTCGTTCTGAGCGTATGACCTAAATTTATTCAAAAAATGCCAAGAATCTCTAACATAAGAATCTTCTTTGATCAAATAAGGTCCTGAAGTGGCATCAATAACAAGAGAAATACCCTCGGTAACTGAGTGGGGTGAAGAAACAATTGGCCTGAGTGGAGGGTTAATCAAACACTTGTGGGTCTTTGGTATTCCAAAGATAGCGCCTATTCTAGGATCCTGCACAATGCAAAAATCGTAAACTTCATAACTAATGTAACCAGACATAAGTGCATCGTATAAATAAGAATGAATCAAACATTGTTTAAACAAAATCTGATGAAGGCTAATGGTTTTATATTCTTCAGTGTTACCTAAGATGTCTAACATTTTGCATTTGTACAAGTTTTGTTCCATAACGACAATGTTACCACCTTTGTCGCTCTTCATAAACCTTAGGTCAACAGTCAACGACCTAAGTTTGCGAAGAGCTTTCCTTTCATCATTGTTTAAATTAAAATAATTATTTGATTTACTGTGTAACATCTGTCTAATGTCCTGAATGCATAATTCCTCAAACACCTTAATGGTGTGCTGCAACTGAGGAGAAAAACTGGAAGGCTTAATTAAACTCTTATTCAGAATAGGAATATCATTCATTAAATAAAATAAATTTAATTTGCGTGTGTATTTCTTAATGTCAACTATGGTGTTGCTGAAATCAGCTCTCGTACTAGGCACAAAATTTAAACCATACTTGAGAATTTTTAACTCAATTTCAGAAAATTCATAACGACTTAAATTAATAATACAAAATTTGTCATCCATTTGGTCTATGTTTCGTCCCCTGAAGAGTTCGAAGCCAAAAATGTTTGGCTTCTCGTGAGGACAGTTTGTTTGCTGTTCTGACCTTTTTTGTTGAAAAAAACAGAATTGGAAGGTAAGGAACTATTAGAAGCAGCTTTAGAATTAACACCAGCTTTCTTTTTAGTGTTAACTGCAATGTCATTACTGGTATTACCAGAAGGACAACATTCGTTTGTTCGTACATTGTCAAAATTCACTACAACATCAGAATCATGGTTAACAGTCAAACAGTCATTGTTGTCAGTACCAGAAACAGAAGAAGTCTGTCGGTCAACAACAATGTTGTGACTTAGGGCAGAATGACCACCCGCACGAGGTTTAGAAACAACACTGCTGAAAGTCTTCCTGTTGTCAGTGTCCACATTGTGCCCCTTATTGTAGTTACCACGAAAATTATTAGAGTTGTAACCTTTGTGCAAAAAATTGTCATAGGCTGTTTTATTCTGGTAGGCATTAATGTCCCAGCCTAGTTTTGTTTGCTTCCGCCCTATAACCTCAGCAGAATGCTGCTCCAGTTCATCCCATACAGAATCTAAGACTTCGTTGCAGGTATCCTCTGAAGTCATATCTTTTAAGCTGGTTTCAACACTAATAATTTCTTCCCTTAAAAGGCTCATTTTGGTTACATTATTGTCAACAAGCAGCTTTAATAAACGCAAACCAGCGTCATTGAAAAAAGTGATCAAAACATTTAAGAAAGGATCTTCAGCATAAACGCCATTAGGGCATTTAAAAAATCTAAGCCCCTTAGGGACTATACTTAATTCAATACAACGGGAGAAATAACTGTTCTCCAAATCTAGAGAACGGTATCGTTTTAAAAGTCTTACCAGTTGATCTCGTTTTTTGTTCATCTCAGCACTACTCGCGTTTCTGCGGTAACTCCCCAAACAACTAAAGGGATTATCGGAACTCTCAAAAAAGTGTTCAACTGAGTTGTAAAGCACTCCCTTGCTGTTGGAATTACACCGTCCGGTACGCAGTTTAGTCGGACGCTGTTGTCTAATGACGTCATCCGCATTCTCCATGTTGATGATGGTATCCATCTCTTCGTAAATCTCTATGGGACTTGAGGCGTTCGCCACTGCTCGTCCTTCACGCTGTAAAACATCTCTTTGGTTACCAGCTTCATGTTCGTTCGCTTTAGTGACCAAAAACTTTAAGGAATTTTGTATATCAGTCAAAGTACTCACCAGCAAATTGCTGATGTTAACAGTGCTGGTGCTCTGTTGACACCGTCAACACCGTTGACAGTAATTTAGTTTGTGCTTTAGACATGACAGTTGACAGTCAACGTATTCAACAAATT
Source organism: Protopterus annectens (assembly GCF_019279795.1). Lineage (NCBI taxonomy): Eukaryota > Metazoa > Chordata > Ceratodontiformes > Protopteridae > Protopterus > Protopterus annectens. The sequence continues at coordinate 1,610,227,585 of NC_056737.1, forward strand.
CTGATTAAAAACTGGAGAATTATAAGGGGCAATTTGGAATTGTTTAAAGTTTTGGGTAACAAACCGTGCTTTGTCTCTAAAAACAATTTTAGTTTAAAGAAAGCATTGGAGTTTAATGACAACCAGCTTGTAACTACCATTTCTGATAAAAGAGGCATGCATCGTTGTCACCAGTGTAGTATGTGTAGGTACATTTACGAAGGTCCATACATTAATCTTAACATTTACGAAAAAACTATTGGTGTCCCTTGTTTTGTGAACTGCAACACCAAAGGTGTTGTTTACATTGGTATCTGTTCCAGCTGTCCTGCTTTTTATGTTGGTATGACTAGCAGACATTTAAAAACTCGTATTAGGGAGCATCTTTATGCCATTCGGCAAAAAGATGACACTAATGCTTTATTCAAGCATTCAGTAACCTGTCCTACATTTAATAAGTTTTTGTTTTCTGTTTTGGAAGTTGTTCATTTTGATTTAAGAGGTGGGGATTTTAAGAATTATCTTGAACGGCATGAAACTCTTTGGCAAATCAGATTAAACTCTGATGTTTACCCTGGTTTGAATGATACCATAAATGTTAAATGCTTTTTAAAGTATAGGGAACTGTCTATCAATAAACATATTGACATTAGTTCCTTTTTTACCTGATTTTGTATGTTTAAATTTTAATTAGTTTTTTAATTGTCTAATTAACTTTTGATTGATGATATTATTTATACCTTGAGTGTTAATGAATGTTTCATTCTGATGAAGTCTACGGATGAAAGCGGACAATAAACTAATGTACGCTATTTTTTTGAGTTTCATTCATTTACATCACGTCGCCTTTTTTGCCTGGTATTTTATTTGAATTATTATTTGCTCTTATTTTTGGTTTTCGTTCTTATTTGCCATTATACCATGGCTGATGTGGCAGAAGACCCTTTGTTGGGTCTGTCTATTCATTCTACACCAACTTCAGAGAGCACCAGCACTGTTAACATCAGCAATTTGCTGGTGAGTACTTTGACTGATATACAAAATTTCTTCAAGTTTTTGGTCACTAAAGCGAACGAACATGAAGCTGGTAACCAAAGAGATGTTTTACAGCGTGAAGGATGAGCCGTGGTGAACGCCTCAAGTCCCATAGAGATTTACGAAGAGATGGATACCATCATCAACATGGAGAATGCGGATGACGTCGTTAGACAACAGCGTCCGACTAAACTGCGTACCGGACGGTGTAATTCCAACAGCAAGGGAGTGCTTTACAATTCAGTTGAACACTTTTTTGAGAGTTCCGATAATCCCTTTAGTTGTTTGGGGAGTTACCGCAGAAACGCGAGTAGTGCTGAGATGAACAAAAAACGAGATCAACTGGTAAGACTTTTAAAACGATACCGTTCTCTAGATTTGGAGAACAGTTATTTCTCCCATTGTATTGAATTAAGTATAGTCCCTAAGGGGCTTAGATTTTTTAAATGCCCTAATGGCGTTTATGCCGAAGATCCTTTCTTAAATGTTTTGATCACTTTTTTCAATGACGCTGGTTTGCATTTATTAAAGCTGCTTGTTGACAATAATGTAACCAAAATGAGCCTTTTAAGGGAAGAAATTATTAGTGTTGAAACCAGCTTAAAAGATATGACTTCAGAGGATACCTGCAACGAAGTCTTAGATTCTGTATGGGATGAACTGGAGCAGCATTCTGCTGAGGTTATAGGGCGGAAGCAAACAAAACTAGGCCGGGACATTAATGCCTACCAGAATAAAACAGCCTATGACAATTTTTTTGCACAAAGGTTACAACTCTAATAATTTTCGTGGTAACTACAATAAGGGGCACAATGTGGACACTGACAACAGGGAGATTTTCAGCAGTGTTGTTTCTAAACCTCGTGCGGGTGGTCATTCTGCCCTAAGTCACAACATTGTTGTTGACCGACAGACTTCTTCTGTTTCTGGTACTGACAACAATGACTGTTTGACTGTTAACCATGATTCTGATGTTGTAGTGAATTTTGACAATGTACGAACAAACAAATGTTGTCCTTCTGGTAATACCAGTAATGACTTTGTAGTTAACACTAAAAAGAAAGCTGATGTTAATTCTAAAGCTGCTTCTAATAGTTCCTTACCTTCCAATTCTGTTTTTTTCAACAAAAAAGGCCAGAACAGCAAACAAACTGTCCTCACGAGAAGCCGAACTTTTTTGGCTTCAAACTCTTCAGGGGACGAAACATAGACCAAATGGATGACAAATTTTGTATTATTAATTTAAGTCGTTATGAATTTTCTGAAATTGAGTTAAAAATTCTCAAGTATGGTTTAAATTTTGTGCCTAGTACGAGAGCTGATTTCAGCAACACCGTAGTTGACATTAAGAAATACACACGCAAATTAAATTTATTTTATTTAATGAACGATATTCCTATTCTGAATAAGAGTTTAATTAAGCCTTCCAGTTTTTCTCCTCAGTTGCAGCACACCATTAAGGTGTTTGAGGAATTATGCATTCAGGACATTAGACAGATGTTACACAGTAAATCAAATAATTATTTTAATTTAAACAATTATGAAAGGAAAGCTCTTCGCAAACTTAGGTCGTTGACTGTTGACCTAAGGTTTATGAAGAGCGACAAAGGTGGTAACATTGTCGTTATGGAACAAAACTTGTACAAATGCAAAATGTTAGACATCTTAGGTAACACTGAAGAATATGAAACCATTAGCCTTCATCAGATTTTGTTTAAACAACGTTTGATTCATTCTTATTTATACGATGCACTTATGTCTGGTTACATTAGTTATGAAGTTTACGATTTTTGCATTGTGCAGGAACCTAGAATAGGCGCTATCTTTGGAATACCAAAGACCCAAAAGTGTTTGATTAACCCTCCACTCAGGCCAATTGTTTCTTCACCCCACTCAGTTACCGAGGGTATTTCTCTTGTTATTGATGCCACTTTAGGACCTTATTTGATCAAAGAAGATTCTTATGTTAGAGATTCTTGGCATTTTTTGAATAAATTTAGGTCATACTCAAGAAGTTTTTGATTCTCAAAAGTGTATTATGTTTAATATCGACGTGGTATCTTTATACACCTGTATCCCCCACTGTGAGAGTGTTGAAGCAGTTCGGTGTTTTTTAGCTAAGAAAAATCATGGGCTCAGTAAGAACGCCATTTCTACTATTTGTGGTTTCTTAGATATTGTTTTAGACAATAACTTTTTTCTTTTTGACAAGATTTTTTACAAACAAAAGCGAGGAGTAGCTATGGGGTCTCCTGCAGCTCCCGCCTATGCCAACTTGGTTATGGCTTGGTGAGAGTATCAGTTTTTGCCCCAGTTACGTAGTAAATTTAACATCTCCTTCTTTTGTCGTTTTGTTGACGATTTGTTTTTTATTATTGAAGGTGATTCCAGCACCGTTGATTGTTTTCTTTTTGAAATCAACATGTTGTCTAGCTATTTGAAATTCACTTTAGGTTGTGTTGGGTTAAAGGTTAATTTTTTGGATGTGCTTCTTTGGTGGGACACTGTTGATATGAGGTTTCACAGTGGCATATATCGCAAAAAGACATTCACCAACAGTTACTTGCATTATACTAGCAAACACCCTAGGCATATTGTCAAAAACATTCCTAGAGGACAATTTATCAGAGCCAGCCATTTGATTTCTAGAGAATGTGACTTGTTTAGTGAATTTGAGTTTATTACTAATTTGTTTGCTGAGAGAGGGTATCCAAGGTCTGATTTAATAAAAACTAGCAAAGAGATTATTAGTAAACGTTCAGACAATTACAAAGCATTGCTAGATTTTACCATTAACGAGATTTCAAGTTTTGACTTGGTTCACACTAGAAACACCGTCGACAGTAATTTAGTTTGTGCTTTAGACATGACAGTTGACAGTCAACGTATTCAACAAATTCTGATTAAAAACTGGAGAATTATAAGGGGCAATTTAGAATTGTTTAAAGTTTTGGGTAACAAACCGTGCTTTGTCTCTAAAAAACAATTTTAGTTTAAAGAAAGCATTGGAGTTTAATGACAACCAGCTTGTAACTACCATTTCTGATAAAAGAGGCATGCATCGTTGTCACCAGTGTAGTATGTGTAGGTACATTTACGAAGGTCCATACATTAATCTTAACATTTACGAAAAAACTATTGGTGTCCCTTGTTTTGCGAACTGCAACACCAAAGGTGTTGTTTACATTGGTATCTGTTCCAGCTGTCCTGCTTTTTATGTTGGTATGACTAGCAGACATTAAAAAACTCGTATTAGGGAGCATCTTTATGCCATTCGGCAAAAAGATGACACTAATGCTTTATTCAAGCATTCAGTAACCTGTCCTACATTTAATAAGTTTTTGTTTTCTGTTTTGGAAGTTGTTCATTTTGATTTAAGAGGTGGGGATTTTAAGAATTATCTTGAACGGCGTGAAACTCTTTGGCAAATCAGATTAAACTCTGATGTTTACCCTGGTTTGAATGATACCATAAATGTTAAATGTTTTTTAAAGTATAGGGAACTGTCTATCAATAAACATATTGACATTAGTTCCTTTTTTACCTGATTTTGTATGTTTAAATTTTAATTCGTTTTTTAATTGTCTAATTAACTTTTGATTGATGATATTATTTATACCTTGAGTGTTAATGAATGTTTCATTCTGATGAAGTCTACAGATGAAAGCGGACAATAAACTAGTGTACGCTATTTTTTTGAGTTTCATTCATTTACATCACGTCACCTTTTTTGCCTGGTATTTTATTTGCAGTTATATGTCCCTTACATGTATTATTACACTACCCAATGTCCTTCTATTGTGCAATTGGATTTTGCTAGATCATTATATACACAACATACAAACTGTCCAGGATGCAGATGTTGCTGCTACATATTTTGAGAGTTGCTCACACACATTACTGCTGAGATGGTACACTGACAGCTCTACTTTCATATAATTATCTAGATATGTTCAGGTGAAATTATCAATTATATGTGAAAGCTCCCTACATTTCTGGCAGCACATTGATATTTCTGGGGAAGACAATACCACGCTACTCATGTGCCAGATTAACCTGCACATGCTGGGCATGAACCAACAGTTGAGGGCTGTAAATATGCATAAAAGCTACTGGCACTCCCTTCATCCACTTTATATGGGCCTACCTAAGTTTGGGTTAACACTGCTTAATACAACAGTACTATTTCTAAAATGCAACAGTACAACAACATATCAAAGAAAATCACACAGATGCACTCCAGGAATTATACCTTTATTAAAGAATTATTACACCTTTATTTATTGGGTTAAAACACTTTTTTGAAAGCTCTCTCATTTATTTTATATAACAGTACATGCAGAATAATTATTAAAGAATTATTATACCTTTATTTATTGGGTTAAAACACTTTTTTCAAGGCTCTCTCATTTATTTTATATAATAGTGCATGCAGAATAATTACTAACCTACCTGGTGATGCAGCCTTTGCAGCCTATCTTCATGGGCTTTCTGATTCATAGCCCGGACACCTGCAGCTGTGAAGTAAATGCAGTGTTATTGAGACATACCTATCCATAGTATAGACAAGCATAGCAATTCTTAACTACTTAATACAATGGTTACTTACTCAGTACTGGGGCATTTGCCATCCCACGGGCCTCCTGGATCCACTGGTCCAGGTGATCCTCCTTACGTCGCTTCAGGTCAGAGTAATGGTGCCTGACCTGCTCACCAGTCCGAGGAATTCCAGTGGCACTGGTAAGATCATGAGCTAGACAGTTCTAGGCCTCTGTTTTGTATTGGGTGACCTGGTACTGGCCCCACATTAGTCTTTCCTCATGATTGTGGACAAGGAGATAAACCATTACTTTGGTCTCCTCAATGCCCCAACGTTGCACTCGAAATCGAGTGCCTTCTCCAACACCGGCCATGCTAACTGCAGAAGGGCGCTACAACCAGTTATGGCAAGTATTCCCGCCTGTGGAGCTTAAATATGCCTCATTTCCCGTACTTATTTGTGATTGGCCAGTTTTGAAAAAAACTCAGCTGTAGGCACACCTGCTTAGCTGATGTTAGCAATGTTTAATATTCCTTTGATAGATATGTGTCTGTTGAAAGTGAATGGGTATGAAATGCTGTTATGGCTTAGTGGTTATGTACTGTGACTATAGTGCACAGTATCCCGAGTTCGAGCCCTGTCACTGCTTTTTATTTTCCTATTGGCCAGACCTGAATGGTTAAGGTACAGCAAAGGAGGTGTGGCTGTGTTTAGCCGACTTTGCTCAACTTTGCCTGACTTTGCTCAGCATTGCTCGACGTTGCCTGACATTGCCCGACATTGCTCGACGTTGCCTGACGTTGCTCAACGTTGCCCGATGTTGCGCTGATTAGCGCGGTGCGCAGCTACGTGCAAACATGTTCTGGTTGCTCTAGTTTGTGTGATGCGTAGCTCCACGCAAAGACATTGTGCTAGTTAACGCAGTGCTCAGCTACGAGCAATTAAATATATATATGCTCAATACTGGATTAAATATGCTTAGCAGTGCTTTACATTGCTTAAAATAAGTTACTCATGCATCAGTATGCATAACCATTTCACCTTCCTATATATATATATATATATATATATATATATATATATATATATATATATATATATATATATATGTATATATATAGTTATATATATATATATATATATACAATAATATATATATATATATATATATATATATATATATATATATATATATATATATATATATATATTTATATAAAATGTGTTCATTACTACGTATATATTTTTGTATACAGATTTCCAACAGAAAATGGAACGTGTAGTGGTGGGACTCGAGCAGGGAATGCTTCCTCTTTGTGCAAAGGCTCTAACCACTATGCTATCACTATTTCGCTTAATTTGCATATATTTTTCTTATTATCCTCTTCGGAGTCCAAACTGCTAACTGTAGCTAAGCAGTGGGTAAACCCATGCAAACAAGTGCAAATACGGGCAGCTATATTGGAAATGAAAAAAAAAAAACAGTTCTTTTACTTTTTATATTTGTACGGGGATTAATATATGGGGGAGTGTAGTGTTAGAATGTAAACATGTGAGTGGACTCACTCATGTAACTAGACATTTCCCGAGTTTCAAAATTGCAGGGGCGTGGATTTTTGAACTGCTCGGCAGTCTGACAGGCCCCCTACACTCGTCCACACTCTGTGTAAGCTTTAGAGTTGAGGCAGCGTGCCCTCATTAATATGCATGGCATGCTGCCATCATAGTCTTAAACTGGTGTTTCCATGTAAAACTAATGTAGTCTTACATGGAAGATTACTAAATCCTGGGGTGTAACTATTAAGTTTGTAATACTTTGTAAATCACTTAGAATATCTTAGCAAACACTCAGGTTACACACATACCACCACCAGCATTTTGTTCATAAAGTTGAGAGCTTTCATGTGAGACTGAACAGTTCTGTCTGTGATACTTGGTTGTTGAAGTATTTAGAAAAACATGGAATTTAAAACAAAATAAATATTATATGACAAATAAATATATCTTTATCTGTACTAGACAGAGGTCAAATATCAATACAGTTGTGTTTACCATTCTGTAAGCTTTAGTATGAAATCTTTTAATATTTTGTATGTAGCATGGTTTTGGAATTAATGCAAATATGAACAATCAATATTTCATGCCTAGAGGCATCAGTAGGATGTAATGTCAGAAACACCTAGAGTTGTCACTCGGCTGTAATGAGTTAAGAACCTATGCGTGGCTGTAGTATCTCAGTTTGCAGATCTCACTCTGTTAAAAGGGTAGTATCTTTCTTTAGCTCATTGCCCATATGGTGACATTTCTGATGACTTTTTAAAGCTGCTGTTAGTTTAACAGTCTAAGGGAAATGATAACAGTACATTTTCTGAGATTTAAAAAAAAAGTTCAGTTACAGATTTGCTGTTCTGAACTGTTTGTAAGTTTCTTGGAGGCCATTGTTTGCTTGAGCTAAAGGGAAGTCTCTGTGTTCATCAGTGGCAGTGATAAACATTGAGCAGCCTGCCTGCCCCTGTGAGAGTGGCTACTGCCTTGAAACTGTAGTTTTATTGGCCATTTTGGGTCAATTCCTAACTCCTTGATCTCCCTCTCTTAAAATCCTCTTTTGCACCGTTTTGCGCGTTTTTGCACATAGCGCAACAGCGGGCAGCACTGCCTAATTGGGTTTAAAGTATTCCTGGCTCCACGAAGTCTGCTCTTCACTTTTTCCCTTAGAACTGCTCTATCTCTCAAAGTAAACACCATATTCTCATTCTAAGGCCCCTTACTGGTCCAAATAAGTAATTTTACAAGTTAGCACTAATAAACCATAAGCACTACTTACTCTTATACTCTCTATGATTACCTTGTCCCCTATTGGTCCATTTTAATTCAGTTCCCTATATTACTCTAGCATGTCCAAAGGTCAGTCAATGGTTTCCTCTCCAGTCCAGCTGGTGAATCTGGGAATTTTGAGGCAATGTTACAACTGTCTCATGTACACGGACAACCCTCTCCTCCTCCAAACAGGTTTGAATATATGTGAGAGATGCAACCATATTGCCAAACTGGAGGCTGAGCTCTCTCATCTCAAAACTGGTGTAACCAGTCAGGAGGAGAAGGTAACCTCACACAACACAATTCCAGTATCACATAGTCCCACCACAACAGCGAACCAAACACATAAAAACACAAAAACATACTCAGAGGCTCTAAATAAAAATCTACCTAAGCAACAGAGACCTCCAAAGCAGACATCCAAGCAAACACTACCCCAAAACAAAACACGTACAACACATAGCACACAAAGTCAGTGTGCCAAGCAGTCACATCCCTTATGGCTGAATAACACACCTGATACTCTTGTAATAGGTGACTCTATTGTCAGACACACTGACGTCCCACTCACCAGGCTGAATAAAGAGAAGGTCACAGTGAGCTGCCTGTCGGGCGCTAGGATCCGCCACATAATGCAAGCACTCAGGTCACTCCAAAGCAAATACAAATATGACTCAGTCATTGTACATGCTGGCGTGAATGACCTGAGACGTACCTCCCTCGACTACATGAAAAGAGACATAGAGGAGCTCTCTGATCATGTAGCCCAGGCCGGTATGACCCTGACCTTGAGCAGCATCTTACCCTCACCTAGAATGATACCACAGTATAAAGACAAAATGATCGATTTTAACAATTGGCTAAAATTTTGGTGTCATTCAAAGGGGATCCAGTGTCTGTCAGCCTGGGATGACATGCTTGACAAGCCACGTTGCTTCGCTAGGGACGGCTTGCACCTGTCACCCCTGGGCTTTCGAATATTGGCAAAGGCTCTTGCCACCTCCATAGTGCCTTTTTTAGGCAAGGCTCAAAAGTCAAACCCACCTCCATAGACAGCACAAGGAACAAGAAACTAGAGGTAATGCTGCTAAACGCCAGAAGTCTTAACCTCAAGATGCATGCACTCAAAGCTCTCCTCAGTATGGAGAACATCGATATCTGTGCAGTGACAGAAACCTGGTTCAAGGCTCCAGAGAGCACCCCAGCATTACCAGGTTATACCTCATATCATGCTTTTCGGTCCCAAAACCCGGACCGAACCACAAAAGGAGGGGGAGTTTCCATATTTATCAAGGATATCCACACCTCCAGGTTAGTGGCATTGCACGAAGTATCGGAGACCATCCATGTGCAACTGACAATGGGCAAGACTGCTTTTCAGTTTATAGCATCCTACAGACCACCCTCTCAAAGTCAGGAATCCAACTCGGCTTTCCTGAAAACATTGGAGAACATGAAGATCTCTTCGAACACCATTATATTGGATGACTTCAACTACCTAAACATAGACTGGGAGCATTACTCAAGCCCCAGCACCTTAGCCCAAAGGTTCCTGGAATTTATAAACTCAAATGCTATGGAACAACTAGTCACCACTCCCACAAGAGGGGAAAACATACTAGACCTGATCATTACCAACATGGGGACTCTATGCTCCATACCAGAAGTATATGCCTCATTGGTAAGATCAGACCATAAATTAATTTCACTGGATATCCACATCCCGACCCCACCCCCATCCCAGAAAACCACAGTGAAAAACTTGTCAAAAGCGAACTTCACACTTCTCAAAACCGAAGTGGAATCCTTAAAGGCCCCAGAGCCAGTGGAAACTACGGCCCAAACTGCAGAATCCTATATAAACACATTCTACGGACATCTCCAGGAATGCATGGATCATGCTATCCCAAACAAAATCAAGACCCAATCATCCAAAGGCAGGCGTCCAGTCTGGTGGACCCCAGCCATAAATAAACTGTACAACAGAAGGAGGAAGCTACTACATGATAGAGCAAAATCCCTAAAAGGGAAGGCATCTCTGATCAGTACTAGCAAAAAATTACGATCCCTCATAAAATCCTCCAAGGCCAGCTTCGAGAGAAAATTTGCACAGGACACTAAAGACAATCATAAGGTTTTTTCAGTTATGTTAGGAACCTGGGATGCAATTCCCAGACTTGTTCTGAGTTGATTCTAAACGTCAAAAATACACTGAACCCACAGACATTGCCAATATCCTGGCAGACAGGTTCAGTGCAAACTTCTCCCAAAGAGCAAGTATCTATCCCGGCAGAGTGCAGCCTACCAAACATCTCTGATGCTCAGGTGAAGGCGCCCTCTCCAAAGCAAAAAACACTGCTTCCATGGGACCAGATGGTGTCCCGGGTTGCGTCCTACATGAACTCCAAGAAGAACTAATCCCTCAAGTAAAACTGCTGTACAATCTCAGCCTCACTACAGGATATGTGCCCAAAGAATGGCGTACAGCAACAGTGGTCCCACTCCACAAAGGTGGCACCTCTGCGGACCCTGGAAACTATCACCCCATAAGCCTGACTAGCCTAGTCTGCAAGGCTATGGAGAGGATCATCACGGAACTCATAAACAAAGACATTGGGGACCTACAGACACTAGATCCTACCCAATTTTGCTTCGTCAAAGGCAGATCCTGCCTTTTGAACCTGGTCGACTTCTTCGAAACAGTCACCAAGGCCATAGATGAGGGGAAGGTAGTCCACACAACCTATCTGGACCTCGCAAAGGCATTTGACACAATACCCCACTCGGGCATCATAGATAAGCTATCCAGCCTAAATATAAACCCCTATGTCACAAGATGGGTCACAAACTGGCTCAAAGACAGAACCCACAGAGTCAGAGTTGCTGGGGCCATGTCAGACTCGAAACCGGTCACAAGTGGTGTCCCACAAGGTTCTGTCCTGGGACCTCTCTTGTTCGGTATTTACTTTTCTGAGGTACAGGCCAACGTGGGAGGACTATGGCTTACCAAGTTTGCAGATGACTGCAAACTGGGCGCCATAATCAACTCTCCAGCTGACACAAACATCCTTCAAAAAGGTCTCGCAGAGACGGATAACTGGTGCCAGAGCCATGGTCTAAAGCTAAATGCCAAAAAGTGTATAGTCATACCCTTTGGCAAAAACAATGTGCCCACAAATTACCACATAGGTGGTAACCCATTAAGTACAGAGAAAGTAATTAGGGATCTGCGGACCCAAGTTGATAGCAATCTCTCCTTTGATAACCACATTGCCAAAGTGGTTAGAAAGACCTTCTACATAGCCCTCCTCATCATGAAAGGATTCACATCTAGATCAAGAGAGGTAATCGTGCCCCTTTATTCATCCCTCATCAGGCCCATCATAGAATACAATGCCCCCTTTGGGATATACCTTACCCGACACCTGCAGCAATTAGAAAGACCCCAAAAGTACCTCACCAGGAGGATCAAGGGACGCAGACAGATGCCATATGCTGCTCGGTTAAAAAAACTCCAGCTCTACTCAGTTGCGTGGGCAACTTCTAATAGCCTTGCTCTTGGTCAAACTACCTTTTCTATTAGTATTAAACAGTAAAATTGGACACCCTTTGTTAAGGGCTCTAACGTAGCTGATAAGGAGTGACTAATGGCAGTGGTAACTACCTTAAAGTCTGGGAAGAAGGGGTCATAGCTAGTAAACCTGTGCCAGCCTTTCCCAGGTGTGTGTGTGTGTGTGTGTGTGTGTGTGTGTGTGTGTGTGTGTGTGTTTGTGTGTGTAAATCAAACCTCAAAGAGTCTGTGTGCCAGCTACTTGGGCAGGGACACGAAGCACTGGTTGGACAGAGAGGGTGATGGAGGTCTTGGCTTGATCACGCAGCTGAGATCCCAACTCTATAGCTATGATAGTGGGGAGTCTTATTGGGGATCTGGAGGACGAGGGAGAAACCAGCCACAGACTGATTGTGGTCTCTGTGTGTTCATAAGGGAAATTGCACTTGATACAGAGAGCTGCATCTGGAAATGCTGTGTATGCACCTGTTATCCTCCCAGTGAACATCCCCCCACAGGTGCCAGTGGTGAGCATTTAAGCTCCTTGATTACTGGTCCAGTGGAGGGTCATCACATTCAGGTCTGTTCAAATAATTTTAGGTGAAAAATGCAACTATTTCAAGTATAATTTTTTCTTCATTTGATATGCAAATACATAAAAAGTGTATTACAATGTATATATTTCCTTCAATGTATGGTATATTAGGTTGCTTGCAGTAATTTGTTAATACTGCTGTGTTGTGGGCTTACAAACCTGAGAGATTCTTTTAAGTAGAATACTGCACTGACTAACAAAACTACTTTTAGAACCACTGAGGAGTGTCATAAACACGCTTTCAAAAAGGTTTCTGCAATGGAAATGCATCTTTCACAAAGGAGTAGTGACCTGCAAGCTGATTATGTATGTAAGGGGGAACAATGAATGAAGACCCCATATATGGGGCTGTAGGGGAGCTATACCCCCATGTGAAAGGAATATTCAAGTTTTACTTTGAATTTCATTTTTTTTATTCACATAAAATTTGAGCTCCAAATTTTGATGATTATGACATCAGAACATTTTAAATGTACTACGTACTAATACTCCACACTGTAGTGAAGTTAGTTCTAAAACTGCATGTCTGAACTTTCCGTGTTTGAAAAATTAAATTGTGTCTACTGTCTGTCTGTTCTGTCATGCTCAGGTTGGCATGGTCTTCCTAAGCATTTGCTTTGGTCACTTTATATATAAGCACCTTTGTCAATAAAGTCTCTACATTCAAATCTCTTGTCAGTGCACATGGCATGATGTCATATTAGAACAGTAAGCCATCTATAAACACTGCAAGAATGATGTTATTAGATTTTGTCTCATTCACTTCCTCACTGTTTTTAGTATATACATCATTATATTGGGCTTTGGATATAAATATAAGTACTGAGATTGTATAAGCTAGAGTGCCATTTTGAGTGAGCAGCCAGATTGAAAGCATGTATGTGTGTAGCAGTCAGTCAGTTAGTTAGTTCATTTAAGTTGTATGTTCTATCCTCCATCCTGATGTGTTTGTGTGTAATAAACTACTTAAAAGAACACCCAAGCCTCATTGTCTTATTTGAATACATAAGACAAGCAGCATGGTGTCAGAATGGGATCCAAAGTAAAATTTCTTCAAAACCATGAGGCAAGCAGTCACAATAGGAGGAATATACAAAAGTGAATCATCCAAAGCCCAAATGACTCTCAAAGAAGTCAGAAAGATAATTCCAGGTAATGAAATTCATTTAAATGATTTTTTCACTCAATGAATACAAAACAAAGCATTAAAAATGTCCAAAACGACTTTCTAATTAAACAAAATCTTCAGAACTACAATATATTAATAAAAGTACTTGAAATGCTTACAATAACGCTTGAAATAACATTTGAATTGCATAAAATGTATAAAAAAGTGAAAATGACCATATTTTTTCTCTATTTGCTTCTTTTTCTTATTAACTAAAACTATTTGAAATATCTGAAGTGTGCAATGGGTTGGCAAGTTTGTGCAGTATTACAGTACAGCTATTTTGCAGAATACAGTAATTTCAAAACAATTGTTCTGCAATTGAATATTTTTCAAGTACCAGGTGTGTGTTTGAACATTTTGTTGGCAGGGCAGACAGATTTCGCAGACCTGCTCCACCTGTATTTGATAATAATGTTGCTGAAAACTGGAAAATGTTTGAGGAAGAATATGATATTTTCATACAGACTGTTTTTTCTGATAAAGATGCACATACAAAGGCATTTATTCTGCTTAATCTAGCTGGCTCAGAAGCCATTGAAAAGGAACATTCATTTGTGTATGCCCCAGCTGTGTATGCAGGGGAGGGGGAAGACCGCTATATTTTGGTACCAGCTGAAATGTGAGAAGACCCTGAGTGCTTAAAATGTCAATTTAGAGAAATTTTCAAACCTCAAACAAACATCATAATGGAAAGACACTTATTTTACAAAATTGATCAAAATCCTGGTGAAACTGTTGCAGCATATATAAATGACTTGAGAAACAAGGCAAAAACATGCATATTTGGTAATTTAAGAGATGAGTTAATAAAAGACAGGCTTGTATGTGGTATTAAATATGATGCAGTGAGAAAGATTTTGCTTCAAGACAGTGATTTAACTTTAAATAAGGTCATAGAGATTTGTCAGATGTATGAGCTCACAGAAAAGCACACAAATATGTTTACAAGTGAGAAAAGTATGCTTGCAGTGCCTTCCAGTGCTACTGTTGAAAGTGTGCAGCTCAAGGTTAAATGATATAGGCCTAAAAGTGTGGTTACTTCAATAAAACCCAGAGCAGCTACAGTAAAAATCAGGGCACACTTAGTAAAGCAGAGAGGTGACTCAGTAAAACCTGTGACTAGCCTCATAGTCAACTGTCATAATTGTGGAGGTAATCATGAGCCAGAGTGAGCGAAGTGCTTAGCTTTTGGTCAGCAGTGCCACACATGTAAAAAGTGGAATAATTTCAAAAAGTTCTGTAAATCTAAAGGGGCATATTCTTTTATTAAAAGAGAGCATTTAGAGAGGCAAATTGATCAGCTAGAAAGCTGTGACCCTACTTTTTATGTTGATGGTGTGTCTGTGCTTGGTGAAACAGTCAATGCAGTAGATTTGTGGGCAAAGAATGAAGTATTTTGTACTGTTCGGATTAATGGGAGACCTGTAGAGCTCAAAGTCGATACTAGTTCAAAGTGCAATGTTATGTCAGCAGAAATGTTTGCTAAATTAAAAGCTGGTGAGAGGCTTGATTTGGCAAAGTGTGTGAAGCTTATTGCTTATGGTGGTGAAGAAATTCAGTTCGAAGGCTCAGCAGTGCTTTCATTTTATTCTTCTGGGAAGAGCTATGACTTGCAATTTTATGTGGTCAAGAGGCACATACAGTCATTGTTAGGCCTCAAAGACAGTTTGAAAATGGGACTGCTTTCATTTAATGCAGAGGTCCACTATGTAAGCATGTGCAACTAAGAAAATTTCGCACAAACTATTTTTTCTGACTGTGCTGATCTTTTTGAAGACAAATCATCAAAGTCTCAGTTGTGTACTCCATGAAGTTAGACCACGAGGTAAGCCTAGTCATCAGGCCAGCACCAAAAGTTTCAGAAGCCATGCAAGGCAGAGTCAAAGCTGAGCTACTCAGAATGGTGCTTCTAGGAGTAATTTGTCCAGTGGATGAACCAGCTGAATGGGTATCTTCCATGGTGGTAGCTCATAAGAAAAGCTCAGATGATATTAGAATATGTATTGGTCCAAGAGATTTGAACAAAGCACTAAAACAACCTTATTATCCAATGCACACAATTGAAGACATTGCTGCTCTTTTGCCAAATGCCACTGTTTTTCTGTCTTAAATACAAAAAGTTCATTTTGCCAAATTTTGCTTGACTGAAAATGTTCATTACTAACCACTTTCAGTACACTATTCAGAAGATAGAGGTTTTTGAGAATGCCATTTTGGGATAAATTCTGTCAGTGAAGTCTTTCAACTTGTGATGGAACAAATTTTTTCTCTCTATCCACGTGCTATAATAGTAGATGATATTCTTGTAGGAGGCAATGGTGATGGCAAACATGATAGCAACCTCAAAAAAGTTGTGGAATGTGCTCGTCAAGTCAATCTTATGCTGAATCTTCAAAAATGCAAATTCAGGCTGAAAGAATTTACTTATGTGTGTCATTTGTTTACTAGTTCAGGCTTATGACCAGATCCTTCCAACAAGCTGCAATTCTTGAGATGCCAGCTCCAGACAATGTCATGTCCCTACAACCTTCTCTTGGCATGGTCAACTATTTGGGCAAGTTCATTCCAGATTTGAGTGAGCTTTCAGCACTGCTAAGAGAGCTGACAGGGAAAGATGTAACCTGGTCCTGGTCAGAACAACACCAAAGAGCATTTGATGCCCTGAAACAGAGAATTGCCAGTCCACCCACTTTAAGATATTTTGATGTTCACAAACCTATAACTCTTTCCTGTGATACCACAAAGTTTGGTCTTGGTGCAGTTATTCTTCAAGAGGAAAACTAGTAGCCTATGCACCCAGAACTGTAACCCAAACTGAGATGTCTGCTCAGATTGAAAAAGAGTTCTTGGCAATTGTGTTTGCATGTTCGAAGTTCCATGATTATATTGATTGCCAACCTATTTAAACCAAGACTGACCACCAACCTTTGGTCACTATTTTGAAAAAGCCCATGCACACAGCTCCTGTGAGATTGCAGTGCATGATGTTAAAGTTGCAAAAGTACAATTTTCACTTGGTTTACACAAAAGGCATTTTTCTTTATCTTGCTGATACTTTATCCAGATCACCCAGAAAAAAAACTGAACAGCATGAAAATGAGAAACCTGATTTTGAAGTCATGGAAGTTAGAAATTTTTCTTCCACATGTCTAGATGAGCTTCAAGCTCACTCGGCTTCAAATCCAATTCTCCAGAATCTCAATCACTTTATCAGTCAGGGATGGTTGTCAAAGCAATTTTGTTTACCACTAGATGTGCAGCAGTATTTTCCTTACAGAGACAAGATTTTGATGGAAGATGGTATCATCATGAATGGTCCAAAAGTGATTGTTCCAAAATCCTTGCAAGAGTATATTAAAATCTTGCATCGTGGCCACCCAGGAACTGATTCTACCAAAAGAAGGGTGAGAGGACTAGTATTTTGGCCTTCCATGTCAAAAGATATTGAGAAAGAACGTTCAGCTTGTTCTGTTTGTAATAGTACTAAACCACACCAACAGAACCACATCATCTAAGCCAGATTCCCGAACTACCTTGGACAACAGTAGCTACAGATATTTTTGAATGGAATGGTCAACATTACTTGGTGTTAGTAGACTCTTATTCCAATTCATTCGAGATTGACCTACTTCCCAGTCTCATGTCCAGTACTGTTATTGCAAAGTTGAAGAGACAATTTTCTGTTCACAGTAGTCCGCACAAAGTTATTTCTGACAATGGTGCACAATTTACCAGTCAGTAGTTCAAAAGATTTGCTGAAATGTGGGACTTTGTTCATGTCACTAGTAGTCCTGAATACCCACAGTCTAATGGCTTGGTGGGACGTGCAGTTCAAAGTGCAAAACAGCTGATGGAAAAATCTAAACATGATAATACTGATGTTTTTCTAAATCTCCTAAATCTCAGAAACATTCCTCGCGACAATCAACTTGGTTCACCTGCCCAGAGGTTAATGCCAAGAAAAATCAGAACCACACTACCAATCAGTAAGAATTTGGTGATTCCAAGTGCTAAAAACAATAAAGCAGTAAAAGCCCAACTCCTAAAAGTCCTACTATGACAAAACCAGCAAGTCTCTGAATTCATTAAAAAAAGGAGAGATAGTGAGGATGCAGGCAGCGAAAGGATTTGACTGAATAGGACTTGTGAAACGTTCATGTGAGGAACCAAGATCATGCATCATTGAGTCGCAAGGGATGGAAATTAGGCAGAATCAGAAACATTGATTACTGGTGTTTGAGCCAGTGTTACAGCATCTTGCCTGTAATAAACACTCTAGTTCTCAGAGTGATTTATCTAATGTTCCTGTTCCAGAGAACATTTCATTGTCTGTTCCTGAAAGTATCCTTGAAAATCCTGAAGAAGAACATTCCCCAGTGACTATGCCTGTTGCTAAACCCAGTTAGAATTATTACTTTACGAAGTCAGGTTGTATCTCAAGACCTAATCCCAAATACACAGCAACATGGACATGATTGTCATTGTTTGTATATATCTGTATAATTTGCATGCTCATCCAATTGGCATTTTTATTGCAGGACAGATTAGATACAAAGGGAGGATATACAGCAGAGTGCCATTCCAGTCCTTGGGCACGTGCATATAAGTACTCAGCACCTGCAAGCTAGAGTGCCATTTTGGGTGTGCAGCCGGAGTGAATGCATGTATGTGTGTAGCAGTCAGTCAGTTAGTTCGTTTAAGTTTCTATCCACCATCCTGATGTTTGTGTGTAATAAACTGCTTAAACGAACACCCGAGCCTCATCATCTTATTTGAATACACAAGAGGAGTGACACTAATCACCTTATTTGCCATGCAATCATAATATTGCCTATGTAACATGATGTGTAGTACTGCTCCTGTCTAGTGTGTATGCCTGAAATGATGCATGCTGCCCTTACTATCCATCTCGAATGCATTAGTTCTGTACTATTTTGGTTCAGTATCTCACTTTCAGGATTGGTTTGTTAATTTTGCATTTGGTTGGCAAAAAAAACCTGTCACTAGTAGAGGTAGAACTTGTGCAGTTTAAGCTAGGAAACATTATAATAGTGCCTTTCTTAATATTACAGAATTGTTCTACTGCTATTTAAATAGTATTTATCTAGTGTTCACCTGTTTATAAGATGCAAAATAAAGGATTCTGTTTCACTATTTTGTTTCATGTTCTTTATTTCCATTTTTAAATAAGTCATGCCAAGTAAATAGTTCCCCAGTAAAAGATGATCTTGTTTCTAATGTTCAGTCATAAAAAACATAAGCAGTATGGGTTGAGAAGGGATTTGGAACAACATAAACTTATGCTTAGGAGCTCACAGAGAGAAGGTGACTACAGTCTCACTGGTATATAAGAAACAGAAGAATATGCTCACCACTTTTGATAGAAGGCAACATTGAATGTCCATTTATATTCTCGTTATATATGGATGTAATATACGTGTGTGTTTGTGTGTGTGTGTGTGTGTGTGTGTGTGTGTGTGTGTGTGTGTGTGTGTGTGTGTGTGTGTGTGTGTGTGTGTGTGTGTGTGTGTGTGTGTGGGTGTGTGGGAGTGTGTGTGTGTGTGTGTGTGTGTGTGTGCACATTTTGATGAGCAGAAATAGATTCAAATACTATTTCAAAACATCAGCCAGCTACTTTGTCTTCTGCAGGGGAAAACTGCTATGCCCCCACATGTGTGAGGCTATGTATGCCATAATCCCCCGCATTATAATACATGTCCGTATGTTTATACATAAGTAGATAAAACATGCAGACACACACACACACACACACACACACACACACACACACAGTCACACACGGATGCACGTGCGCGCGAGCACACACATGCTTACACATATCCACATCCACACATACACATACATCAGTGCTGGCAATTTCACACCTGGTCAAGGTCTGTTTTTTTTTTTTCTTTTTAATTTCACTAAACATGTTCTATTTGGGTTCTTCAAATTTCATAGTTTTTAATTAGGCACAGAGGGATTGCTGTTTGTGTGATATGTATGCATGCTTTTTCTTACAGAATTCACCTTTCTTCAGTGCTGTGCAACCATGGAGTTATTAAATTCATAGGTTCATAGGTTCATACTAGGCTATCTGCCCCGAGGCATTACAAAGCCCTAGCCCATCGTTTTTGTGCTTCTTACCCCACCCTCTGAAAAACTAACCCCATTATTTATTTTGCTGTGCCTCTTGAATGACAAATATGACACTGAGGTAATCCTCGGGTATATCCCCATCCCATGGTCAAGATTTCTCTTGAACAAGGCCAGTGAGGCCAGTGCCTCACATGTACGGGATTTTTTTTGATTTTGTTCCACAGCATAGGGAGTCTTTGGGTGATGAATCTAGCCCCTCAACTAGTCATGGTCATGGTGGAGTCTCCAGTCTCCCACTGTGGTTCTGATGGATCTGGATTTTTTTTTTTGAATTCATCAAATCAAATCTGGTTCTGGGTGTGTATGTTGTGGGCAAAGGTCACCAAGGTCAAGCGGTGTTCTGAGCATGAGTGACTGAGTCTTCAGTCAATTCTTTCTTTCGAGGGATTTTTATCCTTTTGGTGTTTGGTGAGTCCCTTTTTGTCCCTCCGCGTGCTGTCAGATCTCATCAGCTCGAATTTGGCATTCATCAGAATCATCTGTCTGATGAGTGATGAGTCATAGGTCTGATGAGTGATGATGAGTAAAAGACTACCTTGATGACCCTTCTACAGATGAAAAAACCCCCTCATGAAGGTGTTTACAACTTAGGTCTTCTACTAACTTACTTAGCATGACTGTCGTGAGACAGAGGACTACTTCAGGTAAGGTTCTGCTGTTGCCTACTTCTGGTGCGGCTCGTCCATTTGCCACCTATTTGGTTTCTATCATGTACCTTTTGGGGCGAACTTTGGCGACTAATTTTGGCTTTGGCATTTAACTTTGAGCGTGGCCTTCTAGTGAGTTCTGTGTCTCTGTGAGACCCTTCTGAAGGATATCTGTGTCAGATGTGTTTTTCTCTAATGAGTTTGTCAGTGCAGTGCAAACAAACTGTTGTCAGCTGCATGTAATGTTAGTGTTTGCTGGTGAGAGGCAAGAAGTAGGAGCCAGGGCCAGGACTGGTGACTGAGTTTGGGTGTGACACAGCAACCTGTTGAGGTGGGTTCTGTCACTGTAAGCCAGCAACTCCATGTTGTGATGCTGGGTTGCACTCAGCTCTGATGGAACCCATCAATGATGGTATGGGATGATCATTTTGCTGATGAGTTTTTCAATGATACCTGAGTGGGGTATTGTATCAACCTTTTTGATACAATCAACAAAAGCATGTATGGACTGCCTTTTTTGACAAAATAAACTTTGGTGAAGTTTTTGAAAAGAAAAACCTAATTTAAAATTGATGGGTAGCCTAACGACCTCCATTATGATGGGTTGGATCATCTGCATCAAATTTATGTCTTTTTTTTTATTTCTCTCATTATGGTCCCTCATGGCTTCTTGGAGGCTGGGCTTTAGAAACTATATATGGCCCGGTAATTTCCAGGGTCTGTGGAGGCACCGCCTTTGTGAAGTGGTTCCACAGTTGCAGTGTGCACTCTTGTGGTGCATTATCCAGAGGTAAGATGATGCACACAGGTGTGTCCCCAGGGGCAGGTGTTGCAGTGCATTGAGTTCATGGGCAGTTTGGGGAGGGATTTACATCCATGGATGCTGTGTTTTTGCTTTTGCTTTACGTTTTTCTTTTGGGCGCTGGAGATGTATGGGGGCTGCAATGCGTTTGGTATAGATATCCCTCCTTTTTAGGGGGATCAGGTGAAGGGAGTTTAGAACGGTCAGCCCTTATGTTGGCAATGTCTGTAGGATCCAGGTTTCTGAGTGAGGGAGTGTAGGAGTGATGCCCCCCACATGGGAGGTGCAAAGGAACTTGACCTCCTGCAAAAATGCTTTTTAGGGATTTTTTTGTTGACTTTGATGAATATTTTGTAGGATTAAAAAAAACAGTAAAAAAATGATTCCCTGAAATATTTTCAATAAAATACAGAGAAACATGAGTGTTCTGCATCACCTGTTGCTTGCTTTAACCACAGAGTGATCTCACAAGATATCCTCATCTTGCCAGGAGAATTCGATACAATACCTTTTCTAGCTCACTCATCATAAGTGATCCCTGAAAAGGACCAGGAATCCATGGTCCCTTTGCCTGCCAAAGCTCATCCTAGTATGAAGATGTTATTTGTGCAGTGGTCTGACTACACATACTGCAGAAACACATGCTGTGCTATTGACGCCATTCCATTCATGTTTCTGTTCTTTTCTCATGTGTGTATCAATGTAACTAGCATATAATGTACAAGTCTGACCGAGGCATATATTTCTCCTGGACAAAGCACAGAACAAAATCTGTCACAAAATGCTTTCTACCTCCCAAGCATTAACAAAACATTGAATTTATGTATATTAATTGTTTTAATTTTTCCTGAGGGAATAGGGAGTAGGAAGCAGTTCCACGTGTTTATGGGTCTCTCAATGAAACAGATTATGCTTGTCCTTTAAGATTCAGTTTTTAACATAAAAAAAAAATCAGATGCAAATTAATTCTTAGTCTCATGAGAGCATTTGCAGATTCCCTTCTCAGCCTCCTCTAGCTCAGAATGAAAATATTCAAAAAATTGAGCTGTTCAATATTTATGTACTTTGATATGTCGAAGTACGTCCAAATAAACACATTCAATGTTAATTCTGATATCAACCCATATACTGAAATCTTTATGTGATATGATATTTTCAAATACTGTACCAATAATAAAATAGTTGATATTTGTGAACACAGAACCAAAAGTTTTCACTTTAGATTTCATTGTTTATCTCCATATATCATTAACCTATTTTTTAAAACTATTTACTGATGTTATCCAGATCTTAGTGCAGAGGTTTTGTATTATCTTCAGTTGTGATTTTCACGTCACCATTTATGTTGTATAAATGACAGACCTCTCAACCCATTTACACCCAGAGTATAAATTAAAAAATAACAGTGGGTCCAGTACTCTTCTCTGAACAATAATAGACAACAATCTGTTAGATGGCAAAACCAACAATCACAGTATCTGGCCAATAACACAGGAGTACTACAAGGTTCTATTTTAGGATCTCTACTTTTTAACATACTCATTAATGATCTCAATAAAGCCTCCCAACAAAGCATATGCTGACGATTCAACTATCATCTCTTCCTCCAACAATTTCTCTAACCTACAAAAGATTACCCAAAATTCATTTACATCCATAGAAACCTGGCTAAATGATGCTCAACTAATGTTGAACCCCAACAAAACTAAACTGTTACTATTTTCAACAAAACCATTAGCCACAGAGTTCAAGATTTTTACACACAACAATATAGAAATTGAACAAGTGAAAAGTTCAAAGCTTCTAGGAATCACCATTGATAACAAACTGTCTTTCGAGCAACACATTCTCAATACAGTAAAAAAAAAAAAAAAAAACACATCAAACTTGGAAAACTATACCGACATAAACTTTACCTAGATAAGCAAACAAAGATAAAACTATCAAGCACTCTACTTCTCCCCTGCCTCTTGTATGGAAGTCCCATTTTCACAAACCTCCATACATCTATTAATAATAAGCTGCAATCTTGTTACTATAAGATAGCCAAATTTGCCTCTAACATGCCTAACCGCTCATACCACTGTAACGCTTTTACTAACCTGTCCTGGCTTGAATTTCACCACTATCTCCATTACTCCCATTTAACACTCACTCACAAGCTAATATTTAAACCTAATAGCTGCCCAGCACTCCAATCTATTCTACACACACACACCCATAGCGCTTAACCTTCCATCTCCAAAATGAGGAATGTTACCCCTTATAATGTGGGACAAATGCCCAATATGTGGAACACATACTAACAGCTTACTAACAACTTCACCTCAAAAGCTCATAGGATGGTTAAAATCTGCTATTTTTACATATAAAAACTTATCTTGATGAAGTAATATGATTCTGCTTTCTCTATCATGAATATCAGTTAAAAAATACCTAACACTGAATGTACAACAGATACTTTCAATGTGGAACTTCGAGGAACATGATCATTTTAGGACCTCAAATGAGGGACGTCCCTCACAATGAGGTACACTTGAGAGGTATGCATACACCCCAGCTAGAACCCTTCGGTCCACAAACAAGCAAATTTTAAATGTAACTAAACCCAACAAAAGAGCTGGACAATGCCTATATTCCTCTAATATTGCCAAACTGTGGAATGCCCTCCCTTCTAAAATTACTTAGCTTGACTCCATAATAGCCTTCAAAACTGCACTAAAAACCCACTATCTAAACAATCCCACCTGCACCTGTGAAATACAGTGCAAGCCTCCTTAATCCTACTCACTTTAACTACAGACCCTACTTCTAAAACTTCTACTGCATTAACGTCTTCCTTTTTATATTACTAATTTTCCAACTTACAATATTGTATTTACACTTATGATTGCATTATGCAATTGAAAAATAGTATTTTACTTTGCATCATTACAGACTAATAATATTTAAATTTTCTGAATTCACTTTGTACCAATTTACCTATCCTATGTATTGTATGTATATCTCTGTATTAACTCTGTATTTTATGTGGAACATTACAATGTCAGTGGAGCTTTTCTCCCTGGGCCTCCACGGAAAATGGGTTTCTGACCCAGTGGACTTTCCTGGTCAACAAATGTCACTAAATAAATAAATAAATAAAATTCCTGTATTGAATCTTTTCCGTATGTCTTATGGTGTTATGCAGGTGCTTTATAATTTTGGCTGTGTTTTCTAACCAATTTTATTTTATCTACCTCACTAATAAGATGCACATTATTATGTTTATTAATTCATTCATTCTCTGATATCTGCTTTATATTTTTTCAGGGTGGGGTGGGGCACAGCTATCCCAGAAGGTAGTGGGTACAAGGCAGAGAAACATTTCTGGATGGGTCACAGGTCTGTCATAGGATACACACCCTCACATGCGGCATGCATTCCTAGGAAAAATTATATAATATCATGTCTTTGGGACATGTCACGCAACCAGCAAACCCAGCAAAAAACAAAGTATATCTAAGGAGGAACTGCAGACTCCACAAAGAAGGCACCCCAGTCAGGAATCAAACTGGCCAGATACTGTGCAATAGCAACACTAAATGCTGTACAATTGTGGCACCAAGTATTTTTACTAGGCTAGTATGATCCACACACTGAATGTGTTCCTATAGTCTGCTGACCTGACATACACTTATGCATCTTCTTCAATAGCTTCTATGATGTTTCTTACTAAGAAATGTGCAGCTATGACTGTTGATCTGCTTTTTACACTGGGATGCTGGTATATATTAAGCTTCCCTTTAGTGAGAAAAAATCTTTGAGAAGTAGGGCATATGTTTCTATTTTTTTCTTACCCAAAATTAGCAAGATTATGGGTCTGTAATCTTTAACTGCATTAATGTTACTAGTACAACCAGTGCATGTTTCCAATGCCCCTATTTGAGCCTCAAGACAATGATGTGCAAGGAAATCAGAAATTACTGTCAGAGAGTTTAGATCTATGGCTTTATGTTGTAAAAATATGGGATCAGATTCATGAAAGCCTACACTTTCCACTAAGTGCATGTGAGTGACGAGCAGCGACGAACGAGCAGTTTAGTATTCATTAAACAGTTCTACATGTTGCTGCTTGTCGCAAAACAAAGGTAAGCAGTAGAATATGCTAATGAAGGAACAAGTACAATGAATCAAGCAATTCAACATAGAGGAGTAATTCAGGAGTGTATAAAACCCACATGTACATGCCTCACACTCTTTAGTCCTCAATTCCAATACTCTTTGGAATACAGCTATAAACATGCTTATAAAAAATGGTACGGGGTGCTGCTGCTATCATTAACCTGTACATGTAATAGACTTTAACACAAGATGCTGCTGCCAGACCTTGGCATAGAAGGAGAAGAATGTTCAGATCACATTTGACCTATTATAGACTTCATAATATTGAAATATTAGAGTGCTACGGGGTATACAGGGATACCTGGGAGGAAATAGTCAACATCTTCCACCTTCTCCCGAAGCCCTGTAGAAATCGTGGAGAACTGATCCCAGTGGAAAGCAAGGTATACATACCATTACATATACTAGCATCAGGCACTTTTCAGAGACCCACAGGGGATATATTAGCAGTGTCACAGTCCTCAGCTTCAAGAATATTGCACAGATTTCTCAATGCAATGCTGCAATATGTAAGGGAGCATATTTGCTTTTCATGGACTCCAGAGGCAAGATCTATTGATCATGCAATATTTCTTTGCCAAAGTACATTTCCCTGAGGTTCTAGGTGGTATAGAATGTACACACATTAAAATAAAAGCCGGACGTGGTAAACAAGAAAGGAGATACATCAACAGAAAAGGATATCACTCTATCAACTGTCAGGTGGTCTGTATTGCCCAAGGGATCATCTATAATGTGTGTGCAGGTAACCCTGACAGTTTTCACAACTCACACTTGTAGCACTCCTGTGACCTGCATGTAAGGCTTTATAGGGGTGACTTTCCACAAAGGTATCTAGTGAGGTATACAGGTTATGCATTGGAACTTTGGTGCATGACATCCATGAGAACCCACGCAACCCCACTGAGCAAGGTTACAATGACAGACATGCTCATACTAGAAATATAGAGTGTGTATTTGGCTTGCTCAAATGACAGTTGAAATGTCTAGCTACATCTGGAGGTGTCTTGCTTTATGACTCTGACACCTCAGCCAAAATATAGCCTGTGCCATGTTGCACAGTGTAATTGTCAGGAAACAGCTGCAACAAGGAAAACAAGGACAAGGAAGACAGTTCCCAGTACTACAGGCAGGTCCAGCAGACACAGATGAGAGTTCTGATGAAGAACAAGCAGCTGGATATACTCCCGGCAAATGTAGGTCTGCAAAATGTGCTATGGTCCTGGCTAAGCGGCAGAGGATAGTGCATACATTCACTACCTAAGTGAAAATCTCAGAAGTTAAGCACATGTAAACAGTAACAGGAATGCATGCAAAATTATCAGCTTTTACTTGCCCGTGTAATGTTTGTGCTCTGTGAGCATCAGGCAGAGTCAACCCCAGAAGAGATAACTTGCAAGTGATGAACCTGTAAAGAAGAGATACAAATTATTATTACCCTCATATGCAAGTATTGTACACCAGTAGGCTAAAACATGGCTCAGCTTTGTAGAAATGTCAGCATTAACTCATAAGTCATTTTTTGCAAAATAAATACAAATTTGTTAAAATGTATATAAAAGTGGCTTTTCATAGCACATGGTATACAGCTTGTATGTAAAGACAAGTCAGACCCATGTCTAAACAACACCCAAAAATAAATGTTAGATCAAATTTCACAATCATCCACATACAAGAGCAAGCATACTTAAGTATCCCTAAGAAACAGAAAATGTAACATTAATATGCAAGACACATATTAGGGAATATGCCATCCAACTGATGAATTTCATAAATATGTAATTACCAAGCACATATGTTTGACCATCCCAATACTGTGCATCAGGCATACAATTTGCCCAACTTAGACACCCTAAAAGTGACCAGGATAATCTTAGCATCATTTGCACAAGGTGCTGAGGAAGCACTAATTCCTAGCTAGCAGCACTGCATTAAAAATAACATTACTATGGATACAATGAGTATCACTAACTACATAGCAATTATTTGAAGTTGAGCAGGGAAAAAAAATCAGTACAATGCTTTTGATTAAAGCAAGCATCTGAGTAAGCAAGCATTATTGTCATCTCTTGCATCAGACACATGTAACCCCAAGTCACAAAGAAATATGTAAAGCATCCTTTGCACAGGTAGGGGGTGGTGTTACAGGAGGGCAAGCCAAACACCAAAGGATGTGTGTGTGTGTGTGTGTGTGTGTGTGTGTGTGTGTGTGTGTGTGTGTGTGTGTGTGTGTGTGTAAGAGAGAGAGAGAGAGAGAGAGAGAGAGAGAAATCAGGTTAACAGCAAGCAAGCAGTAAGAGATATAAATCATTCAGCATTAATGCTTATATACATGTCTGTTTGTGTGTGTGTGGTGGCATGGCCAAAATGCATGGGTCTAGAGGAGCACAAATAAGGCACCTTTGCTAGCACTACACCTGAATAGGTGTGAGCCATGCATGATAGAGGATTCAGTTCACAGTCATCAGCCACAACCACAAGAACTAGCTTTGCCAGGAATTGCACTGCTACTTCCATGACCCTGGCTAGAAGTTGGGATGCTAACTGAATGTCAGCAATGTATGCTGGATGAGCTCTTATCATGATTACCTCCACAACCACATGATCTAGCATGTCTGTGTGTGGACACCTCAATAACTGATGGAAAAGTGGAAGTAATGTCACTATGGGAGCAGGATCTGGCACAGCCATATTGGCTAATGCCTTATGATGGAGTGGCTCTCCTGACAAATGGATGCTGACCTTGCCCTAGCAGACATTCCATTACATTCAGTGCATGATCCAGTGTGTGTCATTCATCTGGTCCAAGAAGTCATCCACACAGTTCGGGCAGTCTTGCATGTCAGAATACTCAACATGAAGTACTCTATCTCTTCCAAAGCCCTGATCAAACTTGCCTGTGCCTCCACGATAGCCCTATACAGACACTGCATGACATTTACTGGCACACCAACATCAGAAGGAGGGTGGAAGGCACACTTCCTTTGAGCACCTCTACTGACCCCTTTTGTGGTAATTCACCCTCCCGATGGCTAGGGAAGACTCTGCAACTTGAGTTATCACACCACACTACCCTGATCAACTGTGCCACTGTCAACCTATCCTACCACAAATGGCTGTGTTGTGGGCATACTGACTGTGTCCAAACACTGGGTGGCAATGTGGGAACCACACCTTCAATGTCAGACTGACCCCCTGAAACCCCAGACTGTGCTCTTTCATCACCGCCATCATCATCAGAGACTACTGATAATCTGACATCAGGTGGTTGGAGCTCCACAGTGCCTGTGTCAAGCTCAAGTGTGATTAGAGCAATAAAACACAATAGAAAGAGAAATAAAATAAATAAATTATCACATTAATGCTACTTAACCCTGAGTTAAGTAATAATAGATGCAAGTGCAATTAAAACGTGAATTAAGGTAGATTTCAAGATAAATTATATACATGAATACAATTAAAAAAGGAATGCCCATACCATCTGCAGGTGGTCCTGGAACTTCAGTACCAGATATGCCTAGGAAGATAAAATGGAGATGGGCAGAGGAAGGATACACATTAAACTGAAGATGACACATGAATGATAAACCTAGTTATAAATCTAGATATGATTTTATACAATTATATCTCGGTTCTCTGTTTCCCATATCTCTCTCTCTCCTCATTCTCTCTCTCTCTCTCTCTCTCTCTATATATATATATATATATATATATATATATATATATATATACAAATGGTATACCTGGAGCATCAGCAGTAGATACCCTTTGGTTGTCTTCCACCTCTGCACCTGCATCAAGCATGCCATTGAGAAACTACAATGAGCTCCCTGGATCCCTTACAGTGGATGGGAACTCCTCTGTCTTGGTGGGTGGTGGTTCTGTAGAAGGACCACCACCAGTAGCTCTCTGCTCCCATGCTATAACACTCACTCTTTTTTTTTGCCCTTGGTGATCATGTCACTGGCTCGATCTCGATGTCAGATCTAGTCATAGTCATGGGCTTGGTCACCCACAACATTAACATCTTTGACCATCTGCCACCAGACACCATCACAGAAGGCTTGTCAACTACAAATTTCTGTAAGAGCATGATCCATGTTGACAGAGGGCCTACATTATAACCTCATTCTCAGCATCTGAGAAAAAAGCAGGGACTGGCAAAAAAATAAATATTTGCATTTATGCAGGCATCATTAAACAATATACATAACGGATCTATATGAACACAAACATCTAATGCATAAGTGTACATCCTACTCTCCAACCAAAACAATGACAATCCCGATTAAGTATGAAAAAAAGTGTATCTCTAGAATATATAGCAGCAATAACAATGAATCAAGTGTATGAAATGAAAATATTACCAAATCATTTGCCTCCTATATCCTGCATCTGTTAATTTGCTAAGGACATGTGGGCAAAACAAAACTTTGGTATGCAATACAAGTCATTGAGCATCTTATAGTAGCAAATGTTAAAGCACCCTTACAAAAAGGAATTTGCAAATTGTAGACAGCATTCATTAAGTAATGAAAATAAAAAAATCCTGTAAAAAATAATTTCCCACACCACAACCCACAAAAGCAAACACATATGTTAAAGACACAGCCTTCTAATGGGATAAATTTATGCCAGGCATATACAACAGGCTTAATACAGATTTTTGTCTAAAATGTAATTTTTACATTGTTACTAAAAATAATTGTTTTCACACATGTTCACATACTCAGACAAAAGCATGTAACATTAGATGAGGGTGCTTCCAATAACAACATCTGCTATACTTTCTATACCAATACAAATACAAATGGGCAAAGTGCAGACATCACTCAGTTTTCTCTGAAAAATAATATCATCACAAGAATTTAACTATTTCTTGTAAAGAAATATTTACATACCTTGCAAGGATCTGTATTAAAGTTTGTTAAGAATAATGCCATTGCAGCAGTCAAACAGTAGCATCTTAAGCTAGTGAATTCAGGCAGTCTTCCTTGCTATGATCTGAGTTCATTAGCCCCATGATGTGTTTATATAGTGCAGATTAACCCTCTGGACAATCTGAATATATGAATCAGGCGTCAGCTCATCATTCATGAATCACTCAATCAGCTCAAACTGCTGGGCAAGTAAACATGATGTGAGGACCTACAGGATGCCATACACATGCCCTAGCAGTATAAGAGCTAGTTTTGAGAAGCGGGGCTTGCTAAGAGCTTGCAAGAATAAATCATTAGCAGTAGTACACAAATAATTAATTGTTTAATACTCCAGCCACTTTAATGTACACTTACAGAGGATGTGTCATAGTGAATACACCTACAAAACAAGTGTGGGATTACATTGACTTATGTAGGAGATACCCTTTATACCACCTTTATGAATATATACTTAAGGGGTAAATGTACCTATGAGTACTTTCTAATGCAGCTACTGAGAGCAAGTTTTAAATTACAAATTTAGATCTCATGTATATTTTGTTTGATAATAGGTAAAGAGCTGTACTAGGTGTTGCTTGTAGAAATAGCGTTAGCATTTTGTCATACCTACTATAATACTAGGTACTTCAATTTTACAGCACCGGAATGGTGCAGACAATGTCCTGCATTTTAATGTATTTTAATGTACTTTGATGTTAACAGTTTTAGAGCTGCACTAGTTGATGTATGTGCAAACAGCATTTGTAATTTGCCATACCCAGCAAGAATACCCCCCCCATATTTATAACAGTCATGCATTTGCAATAGTTTTTGGATGCTGGAAGGTGGATAAGGACATCTGTTTCATGTTTTCAGTTGTGTATACAATGTTGGATTCAGTGCTTTGCATTTTTGACAACTAGTGAACTAGGACTTTCCAATGCAGCTACTGAGAGCAAGTTTTAAACTACAAATGTAGATCTCATGTATATTTTGTTTGATAATAGGTAAAGAGCTGTACTAGTTGTTGCACGTAGAAATAGCGTTTGCACTTGTCATACCTACTATAATACTAGGTACTTCAATTTTACAGAGCCGGAATGGTGCAGACAATGTCCTGCATTTTAATGTATTTTAATGTACTTTGATGTTAACAGTTTTAGAACTGCACTAGTTGATGTATGTGCTAACAGCATTTATAATTTACCATACCCAGCAAGAATGTTAGGTGATTTATTTCTGTAGTGCTCAAAAGTTTTAAGAAAATGGTTTGTATCTTTAATATATTGTAGTTTGAACAGGATGTGACATCATTATGTCTATGTCACATCTTCTATAAATGTTTTTGAATGTTTTTTAAAAAATTTGTATAACGGCTTGAAGAAGACCTTGTCGAAAGCGCTTGCTGGATGTTTTAATAAACCAATTCTTTTACTTTCACCTCACTGAACGCTTGGATTATTGATTCTGTGTGATTTACAAGTTATTGTTCGGTGGAGTTGACTGGTGTTGCTGGAAGTTCCCAACAGTGCTGAATAGCAAGTAGTGACTTTTGTAGCTGATATTATTGAACTCAAACAGCATATGCTGCTGTGCCTAGCAGGCAGTGACATTGAATACTAATGGACTTTGTGTATCCAGATTTCTGCATCTCCGTGCAACAGTTTTGACTTGAACAATTGGACTTGGTATTATTCTGTGTGTGCACGGAGCTTGTTGTGAGTGTTTACTTGTCTCTGCATTGTGATTATATAGGAGATACCCTTTATACCACCTTTATACCACCTGTTAAGGGGTAAATGTACCTATGAGTACAAAGTGTGTATAAGTTATATGAAGTACATAAATCTTAAACATACAAACAATAAATTTCTAAACAAATGCTAATCATAATGCAAACATTTCAAAAGACAGTACTACTCACAAGAGAAAATGAAAAGCATGCTCTTGTATTGCATAAAATTGTTCTTACTGTGACATGATTTCTTAGATTAATTGATGCAAATACAACTCTCATCCATAATTCTGTTATGAAATGACAAAGGAACACAATGAGAAAATGGGCATATTGCTCCATTAGTATAAAGTATTACAATTTCAGATCTTGAGTATATGAGCTTCACTTTCTCAATGCCTCATAAATGCCATTCTGTATGTTGCACATAATGTTAATCTCAATGTTTCATATTAATGTCATAGTTTCAAGGTTCATGTCTAGAGAGGGTAATTTTTTTATGAAATTAAGGATACTTAATGTCCACATTTTAATGATAGAAGGCCACAGAGTTGAGAAATAATCACATGGAGACATCCAGGGAAGGAAATACTGTGGGAAGAAATAGCCAGGGAATTGTTATGGCTAGGCTTGTATAAGCCCTATGGCTGATAGCCTAGTACCAACCTATGAACCTATGTCTTTTTTTGGATTAATCCTTTTTGCAGTGCTTGGCATTGTTGAATGTCAGTAGTCACTAGCAGCCAATGACATCTCACTTCAGAATGCAAAAACTGAAAAATTTAATTTGGAGTGTCATCAGTAACACAAGTGAGACTGATGGCAGTGCACTTCCATAGGTTCATAGGTGATTGCTAGGCCAATGTCATAAGAGCCTTTACAAGCCTAGCCAATAATACCCAGGCATAGCTGGCCTTAATCATAGGCCAACTAGGCAGCTTCCTAGTTTGCCGGTCTAGCAGGGGTACTTTCCAGTAACTTGGATGGTGTAGATAGACCAGGATGAGGCCACTGGGTGGTGTGGGGGCGGGGCGCTGTGCCACTCTTGTGCCTAGGGCACCAGATGACCAAAGGCTGGCCCTGTACCCAGGATATGACAATATTTTATTTTAATTCCCCAGATATGGGATGGGGTAGTATCAGGGTAGTGGGTCTTTGGCTGTTGGAGACTTCAGTCATTTTATAGAGTGCCTATGTCCATAATGTACATGGGCAGTACCCTGAGAGTGAATTTAGAGTTCCCCATCCATGCATCCAAATTATTTTTGAAGAGTGAGGGATGGGCTTTGTTTTTTGAAAATGGGAAGTTTATTCCATAGACGAGGCAACCTTTTGAACATGAATTTGTCAATCTAGCAAGTTCTGTGAGAGTCACAAATAAGGTTCAGGTCCATGGAATGTATAACTCTCGTATAATTTTCCTTGTGAATATGTAATATTTTCATCAGAGTGGGATCAGAGAATACCTTGTAGGTCAGGAATAAGTCTCCTCTCAATAAATGATATGAGATGAAGTAAAGGGATAGGGCCATTAGTCAGTCTGCATAAGACATGTATCTTACTCTTTGTATTTTTTTTGTGAGAAATCTCTGCGGTGCTCCAGTTGGTGTAAGTGCCTGTTGAGGTACATGTGGAAGGGAGCATTTGTACTTGATTATGGACCAGATGAGTGCTGAGTGCAAAGGCATTATGACTTCATTTGATCTTGATACCATGCCTTTCCTTATAAGTTGAGTCAAATTGAAGGATTCCCCCACTACTGTAGCTACCTGGTGGTCAAAGTTTAGGTTGTTATCTGTGAGTTTTCCTAGGTACCTCACCACTGGATCTACATTTAGTGGTGTGTTATCAATATTATAATCTGCAGTGATATCTGATTTACAGTAGGGTACGATTAAGCATTATTTAGCAATTAGTTTCAGACCATGGGTTTGGCACCAGTTGTTTGTCATTTTTAGGCCTGTTTGTAGGATTTCAACATCATTCAGTGATTCAATGATTTCTCCAGCTTACAATCATTGGTGAACTTGGTGAGCCAGAGGCCCTCAACATTAGCCTTCAATTCAGAGAATATACTAAACAGGAGGGATCCCAATACTGAGCCCTGTGGGATACCGCTACTAACAGGTTTCTTATCAGAAGTGGAGTCACCTGTCTGGCCAGCATGTGTCCTGTAAGTGAGTCAGTTGATGATCCATGTGATGATGTAGGTGTTTATGCCTAACTTAATAAGTTTATCTATGATCCCTGAGTGGAGGATTGTGTTGAAAGCTTTGGCCAGGTCAAGATAAGTGGTGTTTCCCATTTTACCCTCATCCATGGCCCTGGTGACTTCCTCAAAGAAGTTCTCCAGATTAAGCAGGCAAGACCTCCCTTTGTCAAAGCCAAATTAGGTCTGGTCCAGTGTTTGGAGAGTTCCTATGTCCTTATTGATCAGGTCCATCATATAGCCTTACAGATAAGACTGGTCAAGCTTATGGCTCTGTCATTCCCTG
This sequence comes from Protopterus annectens, assembly GCF_019279795.1. Lineage (NCBI taxonomy): Eukaryota > Metazoa > Chordata > Ceratodontiformes > Protopteridae > Protopterus > Protopterus annectens. Next base: position 1,610,262,193 of record NC_056737.1, read on the forward strand.
GGTTAGTTGATGGCCCCCCCTTGTGCAGTGGAATGACTGTTGCAGTCCTCCATTTCTCGGGGCAAAGCCCATCTGGAGACTGTGGTTTGAAGAGGGTTTCTAGTGGCCCTGATACATTCTGTTTTAAACTATTTAAGAAGCACCCTGGAATGTTGTTGGGACTCATGCAGGCTGTAATTTTGGCTTTAGTGAGCACAGTTCCCTCATAATGGCCAGCAGGGGGATAGTTGTCGGTATTTCTTTGGGTGTGGTAGGAGGTGATGTGTGGGGGATTTTGAACTGAACTTTTCAGCCAGAATGTTTGCCATATCTTCAGGCTAAGTGTAAGTGTTGCCATTCATGATTCATGACACCTTGCTGAACATTTCTTCTGAGGTTACAGACATAATTAAAAAAGCCTTTATGGTTATCTTTCACCCAGGAAGCTATCTTTGCCTCATAGTTAGACCAGCTCTGTGATTTGTTTAGACTGGTGAGTGTCTTTTTGCACTGTTTTGTCTGCTTCTTCTTGGCTTTAGAAATGATTTTTTTGTCTGGGGGGGGAGGGTCGTCCTGCATTAAATAGGTTTTCAATATTTTGTGGTTTTGACATTTTATCATTTCAACATTTTGGCTTTTCAGTCAAATACCATGATTCCAAGAAAATAGACTTGTCATGTAGGTTTCTCTGTGGCTCAAGGTGTTAATATAGTAAACTGTGAGTAAAAACACCAATAATGCAGGTTTGATTTTAGGTTTTGGTGTTTGATTTTGATGTTTTAAATTTAATATTTACAGTTACACAAATGTTTTTGTGTTGGAACCTAAACTATTATTGTTGGCAATACCACATATGTATATGTATGATGTAACAAATATGACATGGACTAAAGTGTGAGGAAATAAAATTAACAAAATGATGACTGCTGATAATTATACCAAACCATTTGACATATGTCAGAAAAAGTAATAATGGCAGTAAGACATTTTCTTTATAACAGTGTAATTCTTACTTGTGTATGCTGTGTACAAAATGAGCTTATGTGACCACCTTTGTGATCCCTTCCTCAAGTTGTATCATTACATGAAGGCACAATGATGTGAACAGAAATCCAAGTTATCATGTGACAGTCTCTGTTAAAAGAAAAAATGTGCCAGGGTAATACCATAGATGCTGGGTTCATTGCTAGATATTTTAGAAGGCCATTATTTTAATAAATCAGCACACTGCTTATAATTCTTTTATATATTTTTTACTGGAATTTGTACTCTTTTGTCTTTGCACAATACTTGGCAATGCTCACTGGTGAGCAGCAGCAGTCAACAACAGTTCATTTTCCAAGGCAAAACTGAAAAATGTAATTTGGGAAGCTATCATTAGTGCAAATGAGACTGGCACTGGTGAGCTTCTATTATCACTCTGGACACCATTGAGTGAAGAAAATACACCCAAGCAACTTTCTCTGTGGCTCAAAGTGTTAATGCAGTAAGTTAGAAGTAACAGCAGAGATAATGCAGGGTTCAAATCCAGATTGCACATAGTTTTACTGAAAGGGTCAGAACAGCTATTATTAAATACTTTTTCAATTGGAATTGAACATGAAATTTGCAACACAAGTCTGCGTAATGTAACCTAAATAAGTTAACTATACTTTTGCACACTACCTTCTCTGCAACACAGTGATGAGGTTACAAGATTAAGTCAGCAATGAGTTGCAGAGAAGATGTTTGGGCTAGAAGGGGAAGAAATTGATGGGGGAGCCCTCCCCCATTGTAAATGTTTCTATATGTTTCTATATTCTATATTTCGCACTTGGAATCAGACTTATCCTCTGGCACTTGTGGTTGATACTGTAGGTGTTTAGATGTGTAGGTGGTTCAAATCCATCCATGACTGATGTGTGTGTGTGTGTGTGTGTGTGTGTGTGTGTGTGTGTGTGTGTGTGTGTGTGTGTGTGTGTGTGTGTGTGTGAGTAGATCACAGTAACATATAACTTTCTGGATACACAACTAATGTGCACTACCTGCAATATATGCAATATTGTCTGATGAATCTGCTTTCCTTGCCAAAATTAACATCATTTTATATGTATCACATTTACTTCCTTTGTTACATAGTACCTGTGTCTTTCTCACATCCTTTTGTCAACATTTCATTTTTATTGTGTAGATGAGTCCCTAAATGGGCAGTATTACTTCTATAGTTATAAATAGTTCAGATTAGTGGTGCTTGTACATTAATCTACTTATATATAAGTACACATCTCATTAAGTTCCCCCAGCCTCTTAATTATGTACTTTAAGTTGCCTTTTCCATGTGTGCTCGTTCACTGAGGTTGAGCTTGTTGACAACCTGTTGTTCATACTGTGTGCTCAAGCCTATCTGCACCTCACTTTTGCACTAGCAGGTGTAATAAACAGGTGTTGCTTAATGTGTAGGGCTGCTTAGCAGCTTGCATATTCTATGTGCATTGCTGCTCATTGCGTAACATGAACAAAATGTGTTTTTTAGTGAGATATATACTTGGTTGTTAATGAATTCCTAGGATGTTTATGACTGAGCAAAAAATGATGAACTCAAGTCACCACAGAGAAATAATAATTTAAAAATCACAAGTACAAACAAGCACATCACTTTCACTGGTTAAATCTAAAAAGGTGCAGCTGTAGATGTGTTGTATTTGATGTCATGTGTTTTTTTTAGCGGTTAAAAGTGCATTTTTGATGAAGATTGTTAAAACCTGATGAAGCTGTTACTAAAGCATTGTGCTTGTTTTGGTGGAATAAATTTGTACTTGATTTTTAAACAATTCTCTCTCCAAGGTGACTTGGGTTCATTATTTTTTCTTTTCCATATCCTGCTGGTTGTAATTGTCTTCATCTCCAGCAGGGTGTTGTTTATCTGGATGTTTACTACTGAAGTATTTTAATTTTTTATGTCCCGTCTCCCAAAAGTTTAGGCAGTACCTATATGAAATATTTATTTAGATGTTCTTACCACAGTATAGCCTCTGATAACATACATAGCGTTTTGTTTTCTCCCTCACGTTTTGTCTTTATGAAATTCGAGAATACTTTCTTAGTGTCGCTGTCATTGTATCTAATTCATACTCCCTGTTTTTCTTTTCTCTTCTACTTCTTTTTATTTTCCTTGTAAGTTTCTTACACTCATTTCAATAGCTGAGTTTTATATAATAATTTTTTATACTATTAATTCTTCATCTTAAAGTCATTTTACCATTGTCTGCATACTTTTCTTTGAAGTTATTTTATTATTGATTACTGACCATACACCAATACAGTGTTTGCATTCAAAATCTTTTATCCAGGTCATTTTAATAGTGGCACTGTTTATTGTATTATAATTTTTAACTTTAGATATCCATTGACATTTGTTTACCGTGAAAGTCCGACTGGACACAGGTCCTTTTTCAGCGGAGGCCCGGTGAGAAAAGCTTAACATAAGTAAACACAACATACAGACATTTACAGTTTATACAAAAGTAAGAGATCACATGAGCACGACAAGATCACATATAAGGCAGGTGTTACATAGGGAAAAGTGTGTGTTTGAACATATATAAGCAAGTTCAGCATACAGACAATTTACAATTTATACAGGAGTAAGAGAGATCATGAGAAATTCCATAATACACATTTCAGTCAGTGGAAGTATTTACAATATAGCTAACTGTCCAAGTGAAAGAAGACAGCTGACATATTTACATGTTTAATATTTTAACTGTAGTCAGTTGACATGATGTGGGTTACTGATTACTATGTTAATAATTTTTATCAGAGGGGCTTGTTAGTATAAAGTGACACCAAAGTTAGTAGAATTATCAGGAGACTTTTCAGTTTGGTGCTGTGGCACTGGGATGGATTTTGGTGTTTGAGTAGATGCTGGGGTTTACGTAATGATTCACAGGTTCTAATTTATTATAACATTTTCATGAGTTATGATAGTATCCCAAGTGATGGAAAGATATAGCATACCACCATGATGCCTTCTATCATGTAAGTATGACATAGAATGACGTTTTCACTGTAGGTGGTAATTTAACAAATTATGCCATATTGCTTTATTAAAGAAACCTTAACAATATGCCCTCAGTCTCTGTGATGACCACATATTTAGTTCAGTTAATATCAAGCAAATCTATGTCACCAGCTATTCCCACAATTTATATTCCTGAAATGTTAGAGGAAGTTGAAATGTACCTCCCCCTCTTTCTATTTTACTTGGTATATTTATTTCACTGATTATGTGTTTTTCTCTTGAAAATGTAAATCACCTGTTATCCCATCTGATTAGTGTCTCTGCAACTTAGATATTTCACATAGGGTGCATTTATGTAATTTTGTATAGGTTGCTAATCTGCTTGCACTGGTTGAACTACAAATTTATAGCATTTGTTAATCAGGCAGACAGCTGTCAGATGACACTGTTTCTTATTAGACAGATTTTCACTTACAACCTGCTTGCTGATTAACCTTGCATTTGTTTAAACAAAGCAGAATGCTACTTTATGACATAGTATGCCAATTTATGTACTGCAAGACATTTTTTAGTTATGACTGGGCACAAGGACCTTATGCATTATATAAATGGGGAAAACTTACAGTGGGTCACATACCATTTGAAAAAGTCTTAAGACATCACAGAAGTAAGACTGCAGGATTTCTGTAGTCAATTATCTATAGATTAAAATCTTTGATTGGTGTGTATATATATATATAATTGTGAATGGGAGCCTTAGGTTTAAAAAAATAAAACGTTAACTTACCTTATTACAGGGGGCCAGGTCCCCTGTACCCTAGCAGTTTAAATGTGAATGTTCCGTGACCGCACTATAGTGGAGGAATGGAAAATCTTCCATTTTGCGCTTATGCGTATAGCGCGGAATGGGAGATTTCCCTTTCCTTCACTATAGTGCGATCTCAGAGTAGGTATATTTAAGTAGGGGGAGTGTGAGGGGGTGCAGGGAGGCAAAGCCCCCCTGCGAAAACATTTGAAAGGTGTTAATTTTTTTTTGTCCCTTTCATATGTTCAAGTTTCTCTAAATTCGAGATTCTGGTTTTGAGTTTATGACTTTCGATTTTGGAGAAATTCGATCATATGAAGGGGAACCATATATATATATATATATATATATATATATATATATATATATATATATATATATATATATATGTTAGCCTGAGCCACATTTACAACCCTAAGCATTTCTCTGGAGGACCTATTGTAACATGATTGCACCTCCATGATGGCCCTAAACATACATCGTGTGGCACAGAAAGAAACACCTGTATCAGGTGTAGGATGGACAGCAGGCCTCCACCAAGCACCCTTAATAACCCTCCTGAGTGGCTTTGGCCACAGTCAACATGCACTGAAGCAGCAGTAATCACACTACCCTGATTAAGTGTCTTACCCACCACCTGTCCAATATCTGAGGGCTCTCTGGAATGGGTTGGTGTAGGCCTACTGGCTGTGTTCAGTGGAATTACAGGAGATGGCTGAATGCCAACCTCAGTGTCAGGTTCAACCTCTGCACCCCCAGACTGTGCGTCTGTTTGGCCACCATCATCATCAGTCTGTTGATACTCTGACATTAGGTGGTAAGAGTCCTATACTTCCACTGTCAGGATCACCTTTGAAAATAAGCAACAAACACAGGAAAGAAATTAATACCTGCACTACTATAGTCCAATATATGCTAAAGAACTAACAGTGGTGCTACTATTACAGACAGTACAGCAATACATACAACAGTCCTGACACGAAGATCACAAACTACATATTTCTTTGAACTGCTCATCAGTACTGACATAAAAAAGTTTGGCTTACCATGGGCAGATGAGAGAGAGAGAGAGAGAGAGAGAGAGAGAGAGAGAGAGAAATCAGGTTAACAGCAAGCAAGCAGTAAGAGATATAAATCATTCAGCATTAATGCTTATATACATGTCTGTTTGTGTGTGTGTGGTGGCATGGCCAAAATGCATGGGTCTAGAGGAGCACAAATAAATCAGCTTTGCTAGCACTACACCTGAATAGGTGTGAGCCATGCATGATAGAGGATTCAGTTCACAGTCAGCAGCCACAACCACAAGAACTAGCTTTGCCAGGAATTGCACTGCTACTTCCATGACCCTGGCTAGAAGTTGGGATGCTAACTGAATGTCAGCAATGTATGCTGGATGAGCTCTTATCATGATTACCTCCACAACCACATGATCTAGCATGTCTGTGTGTGGACACCTCAATAACTGATGGAAAAGTGGAAGTAATGTCACTATGGGAGCAGGATCTGGCACAGCCATATTGGCTAATGCCTTATGATGGAGTGGCTCTCCTGACAAATGGATGCTGACCTTGCCCTAGCAGACATTCCATTACATTCAGTGCATGATCCAGTGTGTGTCATTCATCTGGTCCAATAAGTCATCCACACAGTTCAGGCAGTCTTGCATGTCAGAATACTCAACATGAAGTACTCTATCTCTTCCAAAGCCCTGATCAAACTTGCCTGTGCCTCCACGATAGCCCTTTACAGACACTGCATGACATTTACTGGCACACCAACATCAGAAGGAGGGTGGAAGGCACACTTCCTTTGAGCACCTCTACTGACCCCTTTTGTGGTAATTCACCCTCCCGATGGCTAGGGAAGACTCTGCAACTTGAGTTATCACACCACACTACCCTGATCAACTGTGCCACTATCAACCTATCCTACCACAAATGGCTGTGTTGTGGGCATACTGACTGTGTCCAAACACTGGGTGGCAATGTGGGAACCACACCTTCAATGTCAGACTGACCCCCTGAAACCCCAGACTGTGTTCTTTCATCACCGCCATCATCATCAGAGACTACTGATAATCTGACATCAGGTGGTTGGAGCTCCACAGTGCCTGTGTCAAGCTCAAGTGTGATTAGAGCAATAAAACACAATAGAAAGAGAAATAAAATAAATAAATTATCACATTAATGCTACTTAACCCTGAGTTAAGTAATAATAGATGCAAGTGCAATTAAAACGTGAATTAAGGTAGACTTCAAGATAAATTATATACATGAATACAATTAAAAAAGGAATGCCCATACCATCTGCAGGTGGTCCTGGAACTTCAGTACCAGATATGCCTAGGAAGATAAAATGGAGATGGGCAGAGGAAGGATACACATTAAACTGAAGATGACACATGAATGATAAACCTAGTTATAAATCTAGATATGATCTTATACAATTATATCTCGGTTCTCTGTTTCCCATATCTCTCTCTCCTCATTCTCTCTCTCTCTCTCTCTCTCTCTCTCTATATATATATATATATATATATATATATATATATATCTATACATATATATATATATTTATATATATAATATATATATATATATATATATATATATATATATATATATATATATATATATATATATATATATATGTATACAAATGGTATACCTGGAGCATCAGCAGTAGATACCCTTTGGTTGTCTTCCACCTCTGCACCTGCATCAAGCATGCCATTGAGAAACTACAATGAGCTCCCTGGATCCCTTACAGTGGATGGGAACTCCTCTGTCTTGGTGGGTGGTGGTTCTGTAGAAGGACCACCACCAGTAGCTCTCTGCTCCCATGCTATAACACTCACTCTTTTTTTTTGCCCTTGGTGATCATGTCACTGGCTCGATCTCGATGTCAGATCTAGTCATAGTCATGGGCTTGGTCACCCACAACATTAACATCTTTGACCATCTGCCACCAGACACCATCACAGAAGGCTTGTCAACTACAAATTTCTGTAAGAGCATGATCCATGTTGACAGAGGGCCTACATTATAACCTCATTCTCAGCATCTGAGAAAAAAGCAGGGACTGGCAAAAAAATAAATATTTGCATTTATGCAGGCATCATTAAACAATATACATAACGGATCTATATGAACACAAACATCTAATGCATAAGTGTACATCCTACTCTCCAACCAAAACAATGACAATCCCGATTAAGTATGAAAAAAAGTGTATCTCTAGAATATATAGCAGCAATAACAATGAATCAAGTGTATGAAATGAAAATATTACCAAATCATTTGCCTCCTATATCCTGCATCTGTTAATTTGCTAAGGACATGTGGGCAAAACAAAACTTTGGTATGCAATACAAGTCATTGAGCATCTTATAGTAGCAAATGTTAAAGCACCCTTACAAAAAGGAATTTGCAAATTGTAGACAGCATTCATTAAGTAATGAAAATAAAAAAATCCTGTAAAAAAAAAATAATTTCCCACACCACAACCCACAAAAGCAAACACATATGTTAAAGACACAGCCTTCTAATGGGATAAATTTATGCCAGGCATATACAACAGGCTTAATACAGATTTTTGTCTAAAATGTAATTTTTACATTGTTACTAAAAATAATTGTTTTCACACATGTTCACATACTCAGACAAAAGCATGTAACATTAGATGAGGGTGCTTCCAATAACAACATCTGCTATACTTTCTATACCAATACAAATGGACAAAGTGCAGACATCACTCAGTTTTCTCTGAAAAATAATATCATCACAAGAATTTAACTATTTCTTGTAAAGAAATATTTACATACCTTGCAAGGATCTGTATTAAAGTTTGTTAAGAATAATGCCATTGCAGCGGTCAAACAGTAGCATCTTAAGCTAGTGAATTCAGGCAGTCTTCCTTGCTATGATCTGAGTTCATTAGCCCCATGATGTGTTTATATAGTGCAGATTAACCCTCTGGACAATCTGAATATATGAATCAGGCGTCAGCTCATCATTGATGAATCACTCAATTAGCTCAAACTGCTGGGCAAGTAAACATGATGTGAGGACCTACAGGATGCCATACACATGCCCTAGCAGTATAAGAGCTAGTTTTGAGAAGTGGGGCTTGCTAAGAGCTTGCAAGAATGAATCATTAGCAGTAGTACACAAATAATTAATTGTTTAATACTCCAGCCACTTTAATGTACACTTACAGAGGATGTGTCATAGTGAATACACCTACAAAACAAGTGTGGGATTACATTGACTTATATAGGAGATACCCTTTATACCACCTTTATACCACCTGTTAAGGGGTAAATGTACCTATGAGTACAAAGTGTGTATAAGTTATATGAAGTACATAAATCTTAAACATACAAACAATAAATTTCTAAATAAATGCTGATTCCAAGATGGCCGCCGACTAGTCTAGTCCTTATTCTCTGAGCTCCTCACAGCTATTTAACTTTTGTTTTTTTTTACAACTTTATATCAACCTTTTTCCTCAAATTTTTATACTAAAAGATTTTATAAATCTTTTTCTACGCATTTGGATTATTTTTTCTTCTGGACTTATTATCCTGGGATTTATTTTACCTCAGAACATTCTTGGTCTCTCTGCTGCTGGGACTCCTACTGCTCCAGTCTGTTCCTGGTTCCTGGTATCCTGTTGACTGCATTCCATTTCTGGGCATGGCTACAAAATCTGACTCCATGGAGACTCAGCCTACAAAGGCCAAATATACTTCAATGCTCTCTCCTGAAAAAGATTCAGGTTCAAAAAGACTGAAATCATCTAAACAACCTACAGAAACTTTTAAAGTAAGTAATAAAGATTTAAATGACTCAAATTTCCTTTTAGAAGAACTAAAAATAGCATTAAAACCAATCCAAAGTGCTATACAAAACTTTTCAGAACAGTTTGCAGACTTTAGTAAATCTTTAAAGCAAATAAACGATAGTATTGTTACTATTGAAAATAAAATCTTAGCTTTGGAGGTTAAAACAGTCTTATTGGAAAGTGACTTTAAATCTAGAGATAAAACTATTTCAGATTTACAAGCTAAAATACTGGATCTAGAAGCCAGGAGTCAAAGAAATAACATCATTATTCGTGGTTTACCTGAATCTTATGACAATAAAAACTTGTTATCTGTGACTAAAAATATCTTTGAAACACTGTTAAATTGTGAAGCTTCTTCAAAATCTATAATTGTAGAGAGAGCACACAGAGCACTGCGTACAAAGTAAGATTCTTCCACACCAAGTTTAATTTATACTAAGTTACTAAACTTTCAAGACACTTTCCAGATCCTAGAAACTGCTAAAACAAAGAAACAATTCATATGGAAGTCTCACAAACTATCATTTTCCCAAGATCTTCCTGCACAGATCAAATTAAATAGACAAAAACTAGCCCCCTATTGTGCTGACTTGATAAAAAGAGGGATTAGATTTCGAATGGCTTATCCTAATACCTTGTCTTTCACAGCTAATGACAAAAGATTTGTATGTTCAGATCCTAAAGATGCAAAAGACATTTTTCTTAAAACATTTAAAAAGCTTCCTGACACTGTATCTTAATATTCTACTGTTAAAGAACTACAAAAAGGTTTGATCTTTTCTTTTCTTTACTCTGACAGTATTTGTGTTACATGATTTGTAATTCTGGTGTGACATAATTATATTAGCTTAAGAACTTGTCATGTAATTTACACATGATGGATTTGGTGTGACAGTGTGCAGTGACAGGATATATGCTTGTTAGATTTGTGTGGATTAATAGAAGCATTTAAATTGCTGTATTTACTTTTTCTCTTTCTCTCACATATGCTTGCTGTGTAAATAGATAATATGTTAATTTTACTACAAGCTTTTGAGTTACAGCCTTCTGTGTAAGCTAAATGATTTTTGGAGGGAAAAACATTCCATCTCAACATTCTAGCAAGAAAATATTCCCCTCAGAGTTCCAGCTGATGCTCTGCATGAACATGCGCACACTACAGTCTCTCTGAGATGGATGGTGATGTCATCATTTGTGAGGAAAGAAGGACAGTTTCAAATACACAAGTCTGCTTGTTTTCAACTAGTATTTAATACCGCTAACTTTTTAGTAGATCTGGCTATTATTTAAAGTGTTTTCTCTTCATAAATGAAGGTTGCTTTTTAAATTTAAACAGATTCATGTCACATAATATATTCAGTGACTTTTAGTGTGTCTGCATGACTTCAAAGCAAGCTGCTACTTTCATAAAGCAGAGTGAAAATGTTTCTGGAAACAAATGAACAGGTTAGTTTTATATATTAAAATTCTAAAGGATGTGTAAAGAAATGAACATATTTTCCTATTCAGAATATTTTTTCATACAATATTTTATATGATACTGAAGTGTTTAATTTGACAAATGTTACAAAGTATACCTGTTCATATGAAAGTTTCATGTTCTTTCTATTCTCTGCTCTCTTTCTTCTCAGAGGCTGGAAGTGATATTTATGATTAGTAGTTTATGTTTAAGAAAGCCTTTACTTATTTGAAAGGTTTGAAATAACTATCTTTAATATGATTAGCTGAATCTACCTGTATATATTTAAGCCCTTAGATTTACTGCATTTAGCTTGCTTGTTTCTGTTTTAATTAGATGTTCAAAATGTTTACTTTAAAAGCCTTGTCTTTTCATGCTGTTTTGCTATGTTACATCTATAGCTTAGAAGAATAGTATGGCTACATAACCTAACAGAGTCATTAGTAAAATATTCAAAAGTAGATTTAAAATTATATGTATGCACATTGTTGTACATTCAGTCCAGTATATATGATGCTGTTTAAGTTACTATTTAATAATATAATTATACTTTATTCATGTATATTAACTAGTGTTAAAACCTTACAGCTTATAATATTTCATTTTGAATAGTTCCTGTACTACTATTATCTAGTTAATAGATGCATCTCCAGACTGAATTGTTTTTCATTTTGAGATATGGTTGCTTGGTAGTTGTTTTTTGCTTTATTTGAACTATAACTAAATACTCATTCTACAGGTATTAGTGCTTTTATCATACTAATGGTCATGTTGATTAATGAAATTATCACTAAAGTACTAAAGAAGGTTCAGTAGATAGTGCATGACTATTATCTTTAGTTCAGTAATGCTATGCTTATTTACTTATATTATAATGTTGCCAGTTAGTTTTGTTATACTTATATATGTTATCTTACATATCGTTCAGTTTTAATTGTATTACTTCTTATGATAGAGTGTTCTAGTTAAGCAGAGTGTGATTTATTTATTATTTACTTGTTTCTCTTTCTCTTGAAATACTTGAGGAAATACATTTAATCACTATAAATTTCAATTTAAGGATAGGAGCTTTAGATTAGTATTAGAAGTAGGGATTAAGCATGTTGGACGTCTTGAAATTAGTTAATTTTGTATATATTTTTAGTAGTATTACTCGGACTTTATGTTATGTTAGGCTTCCTTTGAGTAATTTGTATTCTAACTTGAGGTTATTATTATCTATAATTACAATGTTTTTATGTTCTTCTGCTCTTCCTTTATCACAGGGGATTGGTGGGTAGGCACTAGGGTTAGGATAAAGGATATTATTATACATTTCATGGTTCTTGAAAAAACTTTTTCTTTTTTTTCAACAAATGTTATTTGATGACTTGCTTGAATACTTAAAGACTGTTTTTCTTTTATTTTTTCTTCTTCTTTTTAATGTTGTGTTGGATTTGCACCTTGAGTTCACTTTTATAGCATCAATAATGATTATACTTGTAGAATATGCCTGTTGACATAATTTTAGATTCTTGGAATGTTAGAGGCATTCAAGATAAAGCGAAAAAGTCACTATTATTTCATATGATCTTTAAATCACAGGCTAACATTTGTTTTATTCAAGAGACCCATATTTCACGTATTGATTGGAATAAAGAGTTAAAAAATGGATCAAAAGATTATAGCTTCAGGTGACTCATCTAACTCCAGAGGTGTAGCTATAATCATTAAACAAAAATTCATTGGGAATATTATTGATGAGAAATTTGATGATGAGGGGAGGTGGTGCTTATTTACCGCTTCTATTGTTGGTTTGGACAAACCCTTATTAATTTTAAATCTATATGGCCCATGTAATTCACAACATTTGTTCATTTTAAAAATTTACAATATTCTTGCATCCTATAAGGATCATCATATTATAGTGGGTGGTGACTGGAATGCAGTTATAAACCCTGTAATTGATCGCTCACTCCACTGTCACCTATAATCTTCAATCTACTCTGGCTATAAATGATTTGATGACAGAATATAATTTAATAGAACCCCTCCGCACTGTTAAAAGTATAAACAAGAATGATATATATACTTATTATTCTAAGTGCTATCATTCGTGGTCCAGATTAGACTTCTTTCTAATTTCAGATTATATTTCAAAATTTATTGTGGACTTTACTACAGAACCCAGATTCTTTTCGGATCACTCAAGAATTTCACTAAAATTGAACATAAAACCCAATATCAAAAATAAAACTATGTTTAATAAGTGGACCTTAAATAATAACTTATTGTCAAATGAAGATATTTGCAAACAAGCTTCAGAAATCCTAAATGAAATGGTGAATAGTCTTGAATCATCAGACATTCCTTATGACATACAATGGGCTGCATGTAAAGCAAGATTAAGAGGTTTATTTATTAGTAAAGCTGCTTTTTTCAAAAACAATACTTTAAGAAAGAGGAATTCTTAAAATCAAGAATTTCTTCGTTGGAAAATCATCTTAGTCTGAACTATGATGCTACTTTAGAAAAACAAATTTTTGATTGTCAGAAAGATTTAATTCTGCTTCACCAAAATAACCTCTCCTTAGCTGAACAAAAGCTACTTGCTTCATATTCAGAGTGGGCTCAGTTCCATCTAAATTGTTAGCGAGAATTATTAAAGTTAACTTCAGAAATCCAAATATTACATCTTTATCTTATAATAACAGATTATATAATACTGATGAAGAGATTATTCAACTTTTCACCTCTCTTTACACTGAGTTATATTCAGGTTCTTCTAATTCTGTTAAAGATAATCACTCAAAATTCTTTTTAGACTCTTTGCAGTTCCCTAAACTTAATGATAATCAGCAAAAACTACTTTCTACCCCTATATCGGTACAAGAAATCTCGGATTCAATAGATAATCTTAAATTGGGTAAATCTCCGGGACCTGATGGTTTTACTCCAGAATTTTTCAAAACTTTCAAATTGGTAGTTCTTCCCTTTCTATTTAAAGTTTACAATCATATAAGAGTTAATGATATCTCAGATATTCATTGGAACACATCCAAAACCATTCTAATTCTAAAAATAATAAAGATAAATCTGACCCAGTAAATTATAGACCCATTTCTTTAATTAACGTGGATATTAAGATTCTGTCATCTATTCTGGCTAACAGATTGAAACGGATTTTACCCTCAATTATCTCGTCAGATCAATCAGGTTTTATGTCTCAGAGACATGCTTGGGATAATACTCTATCTTTAGAGACTATATTTCATCTCATTAAGAAAATCCAAACCCTATATATGCTTTGATTATAGATGCATCAAATGCCTTTGACAGAGTATGTTGGAACTTTCTATTTCAAACTATGTTATGTTTTAATATTCCCTTATTCTTTATAAATTTTTTAAAAGTTTTATACAATAATATGTTTACTAGACTATACATTAATGGTCAATTTTCTGCTCCGATAAAGATCACTAAAGGAACAAGACAGGGTTGTCCATTGTCCCCTTTTCTTTTCAACATTTATTTAGAACCTTTGCTATTGTTTATTACTCAAAATACTTTTCATAACATCCCTAGAATTCTTAATACTAATATTCATTTCTCTGCTTTTGTGGATGATTTAGTAATCTACTTTCAAACTCCATTATCTGATTACAGAAAAATAATGAATTCTATTGATTATTTTTCTTTGGTTTCCAACTATCTTTTAAATTCTACAAAACCTCATATTTTTCCCTTAAATCATTTAGCACACAAATCTTTTTTGTTTCCAGACGATCATTTTCAGTTTACTTATAATATAAAATATTTAGGAATCAACTTAGAACACAATAATAAATCTTCCTTTCAAAATAATATTAATAAATTATGGAACTCTATATTGTCTGATATGGACAGATGGATGCATCTAAACCTTTCATTTCTTTCAAGGGTGGCCATTATTAAAATGAATATTCTGCCTAAATTTCTTTACCAATTCTCATCATCTGATCAGATAATTACAAAAAAATTTTTTTGAGTCTGTAAATAAAGCTTTGGCAAAATTCATATGGTTCCCTAAATCTGTTAGAATTTCCTATTCTAGATTGGCATTTTCGAAGGACAAGGGAGGTTTGGTTTTACCTAATCTTTATCTCTATTATTTGATTGTCTCATCCAATAAACTTCTTACTATCTCTAAATTCAATAACACTTCTTATCCAAATCACTCTTTATGGATAAAATTATGGTATAATTATGTCATTTCTAATAATTTAAATCCTGAAGCTATTCCATTTATCTCTCTGGATAGTTTATTTATTAAAAATATATCTACAGTATTTAAACAAAAGATTAGAGATTTCCAAACCTTACTCAAAATGTGTAAACTAGAAAGATCTCACACCATGTTCAGCCAATTCATCTAAACCCAAATATATTATTGGACAATAAACTTTTGAACTTAACAAACTATCCTTTAATTAAAAATCTAAAAGTAGGAGATGTTTTGAAATATCTTGACTTGCCTTTATCTGACTGGCGTAAGTTATTGAAAGTAAACTGGAATTACTCACCAATTCTTACACAACTAAGAGCAATAATTAAAAACAAATTTGTATGTCTGGTCCCCATAGACTCACAATTGAAAAACCTTAACACGATTATCAAAATACTTTCATCATCTGATAAAATGCTCTCAAACTCATATAAATTAATTAATTCTTTAATGATGGACCACAACTGTCTTTTATCTAATGTTTGGTTGAATTATAATTCCCAATTGTCAGAATCTCAGAAAGTCCTGGCTATTAGACACACTAAGGAATTTATCCCTTTTAAAAATTAGCATACACACAATTAATGATTAATAATGATGCCTACTTTACCCCAATCAAATTAAACAAATTTAACCCAAATAAGTCCCCTTCGTGTTCATGCTGTTCTCATCCCCAAGCAGACCTCCTTCATATTCTATGGTATTGTCATTTTTCTCACAGATTGTGGACATCTTTGAAAGTCAGACTGCAGAAAATGGGATATCAAAAATCCACGTTGACGTGGGAATTTGCTATTCTACATATTCCATTGATTCATCTTTCAAAAGTTGATATTCATGTTATCATTTTTATTTGCTCATTACTAAAACTTTATATAATACAAAATTGGATTGATCGTTCTAAATTAAAATGGGTTACTTTCCAGAAAATGGCTTTTAAATTTATTGATGCTCAAAGATACTTAGGTGGGAGTCCAAAAAAAAAAGCTATTAGAAAGGTTGTGTTAGAAAAGGTTTTAAACATATTAAATAGTTAATGTTAAATATATTTTTTTTCCCTCAGGTTGCCTAACTTGTATATAGTGTACATATGGTGTATGTTTTATTTCTAAATAATTTATCAAAATCTCATGAAGGTTGTTATCACTAAATGAATTGTTATATGTTCATTTATGCCTTCTTGTTATGTATAATCTTTTAATTGTCTTGCTATTCATATAATTAATAAAAAATTTTTTGAGAAAAAAATTTCTAAATAAATGCTAATCATAATGCAAACATTTCAAAGGACAGTACGATTCACAAGAGAAAATGAAAAGCATGCTCTTGTATTGCATAAAATTGTTCTTACTGTGACTTGATTTCTTAGATTAATTGATGCAAATACAACTCTCATCCATAATTCTATTATGAAATGATAAAGGAACACAATGAGAAAATGGGCATATTGCTCCATTAGTATAAAGTATTACAATTTCAGATCTTGAGTATATGAGCTTCACTTTCTCAATGCCTCATAAATGCCATTCTGTATGTTGCACATAATCTTAATCTCAATGTTTCATATTAATGTCATAGTTTCAAGGTTCATGTCTAGAGAGGGTAATGTTTTTTATGAAATTAAGGATACTTAATGTCCACATTTTAATGATAGATGGCCACAGAGTTGAGAAATAATCACATGGAGACATCCAGGGAAGGAAATACTGTGGGAAGAAATAGCCAGGGAATTGTTATGGCTAGGCTTGTATAGGCCCTATGGCTGATAGCCTAGTACCAACCTATGAACCTATGTATTTTTTTGGATGAATCCTTTTTGCAGTGCTTGGCATTGTTGAATGTCAGTAGTCACTAGCAGCCAATGACATCTCACTTCAGAATGCAAAAACTGAAAAATTTAATTTGGAGTGTCATCAGTAACACAAGTGAGACTGATGGCAGTGCACTTCCATAGGTTCATAGGTGATTGCTAGGCCAATGGCATAAGAGCCTTTACAAGCCTAGCCAATAATACCCAGGCATAGCTGGCCTTAATCATAGGCCAACTAGGCAGCTGCCTAGTTTGCCGGTCTAGCAGGGGTACTTTCCAGTAACTTGGATGGTGTAGATAGACCAGGATGAGGCCACTGGGTGGTGTGGGGGGTGCTGTGCCACTCTTGTGCCTAGGGCACCAGATGACCAAAGGCTGGCCCTGTACCCAGGATATGACAATATTATATTTTAATTCCCCAGATATGGGATGGGGTAGTATCAGGGTAGTGGGTCTTTGGGTGTTGGAGACTTCAGTCATTTTATAGAGTGCCTATGTCCATAATGTACATGGGCAGTACCCTGAGAGTGAATTTAGAGTTCCCCATCCATGCATCCAAATTATTTTTGAAGAGTGAGGGATGGGCTTTGTTTTTTGAAAATGGGAAGTTTATTCCATAGACGAGGCAACCTTTTGAACATGAATCTGTCAATCTAGCAAGTTCTGTTAGAGTCACAAATAAGGTTCAGGTCCATGGAATGCATAACTCTCGTATAATTTTCTTTGTGAATATGTAATATTTTCATCAGAGTGGGATCAGAGAATACCTTGTAGGTCAGGAATAAGTCTTCTCTCAATAAATGATATGAGATGAAGTAAAGGGATAGGGCCATTAGTCAGTCTGCATAAGACATGTATCTTACTCTTTGTATTTTTTTTGTGAGAAATCTCTGTGGTGCTCCAGTTGGTGTAAGTGCCTGTTGAGGTACATGTGGAAGGGAGCATTTGTACTTGATTATGGACCAGATGAGTGCTGAGTGCAAAGGCATTATGACTTCCTTTGATCTTGATACCATGCCTTTCCTTATAAGTTGAGTCAAATGGAAGGATTCCTCCACTACTGTAGCTACCTGGTGGTCAAAGTTTAGGTTGTTATCTGTGAGTTTTCCTAGGTACCTCACCACTGGATCTACATTTAGTGGTGTGCTATCAATATTATAATCTGCAGTGATATCTGATTTACAGTAGGGTACGATTAAGCATTATTTAGCAATTAGTTTCAGACCATGGGTTTGGCACCAGTTGTTTGTCATTTTTAGGCCTGTTTGTAGGATTTCAACATCATTCAGTGATTCAATGATTTCTCCAGCTTACAATCATTGGTGAACTTGGTGAGCCAGAGGCCCTCAACATTAGCCTTCAATTCAAAGAATATACTAAACAGGAGGGATCCCAATACTGAGCCCTGTGGGATACCGTTACTAACAGGTTTATTATCAGAAGTGGAGTCACCTGTCTGCCCAGCATGTGTCCTGTAAGTGAGTCAGTTGATGATCCATGTGATGATGTAGGTGTTTATGCCTAACTTAATAAGTTTATCTATGATCCCTGAGTGGAGGATTGTGTTGAAAGCTTTGGCCAGGTCAAGATAAGTGGTGTTTACCATTTTACCCTCATCCATGGCCCTGGTGACTTCCTCAAAGAAGTTCTCCAGATTAAGCAGGCAAGACCTCCCTTTGTCAAAGCAAAATTAGGTCTGGTCCAGTGTTTGGAGAGTTCCTATGTCCTTATTGATCAGGTCCATCATATAGCTTTGCAGATAAGACTGGTCAAGCTTATGGCACTGTCATTCCCTGGGTTAGTTGATGGGCCCCCCTTGTGCAGTGGAATGACTGTTGCAGTCCTCCATTTCTCGGGTCAAAGCCCATCTGGAGACTGTGGTTTGAAGAGGGTTTCTAGTGTCTCTGATACATTCTGTTTTAAACTATTTAAGAAGCACCCTGGAATGTTGTTGGGAGTCATGCAGGCTGTAATTTTGGCTTTAGTGAGCACAGTTCCCTCATAATGGCCAGCAGGGGGATAGTTGTGGGTATTTCTTTGGGTGTGGTAGGAGGTGATGTGTGGGGGATTTTGAACTGAACTTTTCAGCCAGAATGTTTGCCATAGCTTCAGGCTAAGTGTAAGTGTTGCCATTCATGATTCATGACACCTTGCTGAACATTTCTTCTGAGGTTACAGACATAATTAAAAAGCCTTTATGGTTATCTTTCACCCAGGAAGCTATCTTTAACTCTGTGATTTGTTTAGACTGGTGAGTCTTTTTGCACTGTTTTGTCTGTTTCTTCTTGGCTTTAGAAATGATTTTTTGTCTATGGGGGGGGGGGGTTCATCCTGCATTAAATAGGTTTTCAATATTTTGTAGTTTTGACATTTTATCATTTCAACATTTTGGCTTTTCAGTCAAATACCACGATTCCAAGAAAATAGACTTGTCATGTAGGTTTCTCTGTGGCTCAAGGTGTTAATATAGTAAACTGTGAGTAAAAACACCAATAATGCAGGTTTGATTTTAGGTTTTGCTGTTTGATTTTGATGTTTTAAATTTAATATTTACAGTTACACAAATGTTTTTGTGTTGGAACCTAAACTATTATTGTTGGCAATACCACATATTTATATGTATGATGTAACAAATATGACATGGACTAAAGTGTGAGGAAATAAAATTAACAAAATGATGACTGCTGATAATTATACCAAACCATTTGACATATGTCAGAAAAAGTAATAATGGCAGTAAGACATTTTCTTTATAACAGTGTAATTCTTACTTGTGTATGCTCTGTACAAAATGAGCTTATATGACCACTTTTGTGATCCCTTCCTCAAGTTGTATCATTACATGAAGGCACAATGATGTGAACAGAAATCCAAGTTATCATGTGACAGTCTCTGTTAAAAGAAAAAATGTGCCAGGGTAATACCATAGATGCTGGGTTCATTGCTAGATATTTTAGAAGGCCATTATTTTAATAAATCAGCACACTGCTTATAATTCTTTTATATATTTTTTACTGGAATTTGTACTCTTTTGTCTTTGCACAATACTTGGCAATGCTCACTGGTGAGCAGCAGCAGTCAACAACAGTTCATTTTCCAAGGCAAAAACTGAAAAATGTAATTTGGGAAGCTATCATTAGTGCAAATGAGACTGGCACTGGTGAGCTTCTATTATCACTCTGGACACCATTGAGTGAAGAAAATATACCCAAGCAACTTTCTCTGTGGCTCAAAGTGTTAATGCAGTAAGTTAGAAGTAACAGCAGAGATAATGCAGGGTTCAAATCCAGATTGCACATAGTTTTACTGAAAGGGTCAGAACAGCTATTATTAAATACTTTTTCAATTGGAATTGAACATGAAATTTGCAACACAAGTCTGCGTAATGTAACCTAAATAAGTTAACTATACTTTTGCACACTACCTTCTCTGCAACACAGTGATGAGGTTACAAGATTAAGTCAGCAATGAGTTGCAGAGAAGATGTTTGGGCTAGAAGGCTAAGAAATTGATGGGGGAGCCCTCTCCCATTGTAAATGTTTCTATATGTTTCTATATTCTATATTTCGCACTTGGAATCAGACTTATCCTCTGGCACTTGTGGTTGATACTGTAGGTGTTTAGATGTGTAGGTGGTTCAAATCCATCCATGACTGACGTGTGTGTGTGTGTGTGTGTGTGTGTGTGTGTGTGTGTGTGTGTGTGTGTGTGTGTGTGTGTGTGTGTGTGTGTGTGTGTGTGTGTGTGTGTGTGTGTGTGTGTGTAGATCACAGTAACATATAACTTTCTGGATACACAACTAATGTGCACTACCTGCAATATATGCAATATTGTCTGATGAATCTGCTTTCCTTGCCAAAATTAACATCATTTTATATGTATCACATTTACTTCCTTTGTTACATAGTACCTGTGTCTTTCTGACATCCTTTTGTCAACATTTCATTTTTATTATGTAGATGAGTCCCTAAATGGGCAGTATTACTTCTATAGTTATAAATAGTTCAGATTAGTGGTGTTTGTACATTAATCTACTTATATATAAGTACACATCTCATTAAGTTCCCCCAGCCTCTTAATTATGTACTTCAAGTTGCCTTTTCCATGTGTGCTCGTTCACTGAGGTTGAGCTTGTTGACAACCTGTTGTTCATACTGTGTGCTCAAGCCTATCTGCACCTCACTGTTGCCACTAGCAGGTGTAATGAACAGGTGTTGCTTAATGTGTAGGGCTGCTTAGCAGCTTGCATATTATATGTGCATTGCTGCTCATTGCGTAACATGAACAAAATGTGTTTTTTAGTGAGATATATACTTGGTTGTTAATGAATTTCTAGGATGTTTATGACTGAGCAAAAAATGATGAACTCAAGTCACCACAGAGAAATAATAATTTAAAAATCACAAGTACAAACAAACACATCACTTTCACTGATTAAATCTAAAAAGGTGCAGCTGTTGATGTGTTGTATTTGATGTCATGTGTTTTTTTTAGCGGTTAAAAGTGCATTTTTGATGAAGATTGTTAAAACCTGATGAAGCTGTTACTAAAGCATTGTGCTTGTTTTGGTGGAATAAATTTGTACTTGATTTTTAAACAATTCTCTCTCCAAGGTGACTTGGGTTCATTATTTTTTCTTTTCCATATCCTGCTGGTTGTAATTGTCTTCATCTCCAGCAGGGTGTTGTTTATCTGGATGTTTACTACTGAAGTATTTTATTTTTTTTATGTCCCATCTCCCAAAAGTTTAGGCAGTACCTATATGAAATATTTATTTAGATGTTCTTACCACAGTATAGCCTCTGATAACATACATAGCATTTTGTTTTCTCCCTCACGTTTTGTCTTTATGAAATTCGAGAATACTTTCTTAGTGTCGCTGTCATTGTATCTAACTCATACTCCCTGTTTTTCTTTTCTCTTCTACTTCTTTTTATTTTCCTTGTAAGTTTCTTACACTCATTTCAATAGCTGAGTTTTATATAATAATTTTTTATACTATTAATTCTTCATCTTAAAGTCATTTTACCATTGTCTGCATACTTTTCTTTGAAGTTATTTTATTATTGATTACTGACCATACACCAATACAGTGTTTGCATTCAAAATCTTTTATCCAGGTCATTTTAATAGTGGCACTGTTTACTGTATTATAATTTTTAACTTTAGATATCCATTGACATTTGTTTACCGTGAAAGTCCGACTGGACACAGGTCCTTTTTCAGCGGAGGCCCGGTGAGAAAAGCTCCACATAAGTAAACACAACATACAGACATTTACAGTTTATACAAAAGTAAGAGATCACATGAGCATGACAAGATCACATATAAGGCAGGTGTTACATAGGGAAAAGTGTGTGTTTGAACATATATAAGCAAGTTCAGCATACAGACAATTTACAATTTATACAGGAGTAAGAGAGATCATGAGAAATTCCATAATACACATTTCAGTCAGTGGAAGTATTTACAATATAGCTAACCGTCCAAGTGAAAGAAGACAGCTGACATATTTACATGTTTAATATTTTAACTGTAGTCATTTGACATGATGTGGGTTACTGATTACTATGTTAATAATTTGTATCAGAGGGGCTTGTTAGTATAAAGTGACACCAAAGTTAGTAGAATTATGATGGTTTCCCAAGTGATGGAAAGATATAATGTACCACCATGATGCCTTCTATCATGTAAGTATGACATAGAATGACGTTTTCACTGTAGGTGGTAATTTAACAAATTATGCCATATTGCTTTATTAAAGAAACCTTAACAATATGCCCTCAGTCTCTGTGATGACCACATATTTAGTTCAGTTAATATCATGCAAATCTATGTCACCAGCTATTCCCACAATTTATATTCCTGAAATGTTAGAGGAAGTTGAAATGTACCTCCTCCTCTTTTTATTTTACTTGGTATATTTATTTCACTGATTATGTGTTTTTCTCTTGAAAATGTAAATCACCTGTTATCCCATCTGATTAGTGTCTCTACAACTTAGATATTTCACATAGGGTGCATTTATGTAATTTTAGTATAGGTTGCTAATCTGCTTGCACTGGTTGAACTACAAATTTATAGCATTTGTTAATCAGGCAGACAGCTGTCAGATGACACTGTTTCTTATTAGACACATTTTCACCTGCTTGCTGATTCACCTTGCATTTGTTTAAACAAAGCAGAATGCTACTTTATGACATAGTATGCCAATTTATGTACTGCAAGACATTTTTTAGTTATGACTGGGCACAAGGACCTTATGCATTATATAAATGGGGGAAACTTACAGTGGGTCACATACCATTTGAAAAAGTCTTAAGACATCACAGAAGTAAGACTGCAGGATTTCTGTAGTCAATTATCTATAGATTAAAATCTTTGATTAGTGTATAAATATATATATATATATATATATATATATATATATATATATATATATAGTTCCCCTTCACAAGATCGAATGGATGGAAGCTCGAAATTCATAATCTTGAGACCAGAATCTCGAACTTCCATTCACTCAAAATTGTGAATGGGAGCCTTAGGTTTAAAAAATTAAAAAGTTAACTTACCTTATTACAGGGGGCCAGGTCCCCTGTACCCTAGCAGTTTAAATGTGAATGTTCCGTGACCGCACTATAGTGGAGGAATGGAAAATCTTCCATTTTGCGCTTATGCATATAGCGCGGAATGGGAGATTTCCCTTTCCTTCACTATAGTGCGATCTCAGAGTAGGTATATTTAAGTAGGGGGAGTGTGAGGGGGTGCAGGGAGGCAAAGCCCCCCTGCGAAAACATTTGAAAGGTGTTAAGTTTTTTTTTGTCCCTTTCATATGTTCAAGTTTCTCTAAATTCGAGATTGTGGTTTTGAGTTTCTGGAGGACCTATTGTAACATGATTGCACCTCCATGATGGCCCTAAACATACATCGTGTGGCACAGAAAGACACACCTGTATCAGGTGTAGGATGGACAGCAGGCCTCCACCAAGCACCCTTAATAACCCTCCTGAGTGGCTTTGGCCACAGTCAACATGCACTGAAGCAGCAGTAATCACACTACCCTGATTAAGTGTCTTACCCACCACCTGTCCAATATCTGAGGACTCTCTGGAATTGGTTGGTGTAGGCCTACTGGCTGTGTTCAGTGGAATTACAGGAGATGGCTGAATGCCAACCTCAGTGTCAGGTTCAACCTCTGCACCCCCAGACTGTGCGTCTGTTTGGCCACCATCATCATCAGTCTGTTGATACTCTGACATTAGGTGGTAAGAGTCCTATACTTCCACTGTCAGGATCACCTTTGAAAATAAGCAACAAACACAGGAAAGAAATTAATACCTGCACTACTATAGTCCAATATATGCTAAAAAACTAACAGTGGTGCCACTATTACAGACAGTACAGCAATACATACAACAGTCCTGACACGAAGATCACAAACTACATATTTCTTTGAACTGCTCATCAGTACTGACATAAAAAAGTTTGGCTTACCATGGGCAGATGATTGTAGGCTCCCTATGGTGAATGGTCTAGAAGAAGTTAAGTAAAAGGTAAGGATACCATCCTCACAATGAACAGTAACACAGCTGGTTAAAACTTTTTTCCCTTTATATGTTGATTATTGATACTTTTAACAAGAACGTGATGACAGATCCACCCCAAGTCCATGTTTAATCAAACAGAATGCATTGTTAACTGTATCAGTCTACAACTATCTCCCCCAATAAGAAATTTAATGTTAAACAGAACTTAGGTATTGCTGTCAATATTTTACTATACAAGAAGTATTTAACAATTGAGATAGGTAAGCCTACCTGGATGCTCCCTGAAACAGCAGCACTAACATCAATAACATGCTGTTGTGCAGCTTCCAGTGAGCTGTCTAAATCCCCTGACAATAGACAGGAACTTCATTTAGTGTCAGTGGTGGCTCTGTAGCAGACCCCCCACCAGTAGCAATCTGTTCATGGGCCACTGCAGGTGCTCTCCTCCAGGCCAATGAAATCATCTCAGTGGGCCTATGGAGCATCTGATCATATATCCTGCTCTGGCCATCTACTGCATTCACATCAGCCACTATCTGCTGCCAAATTTGCATTATGCCAGACATATCCCCATGTCCCCCTCTCAAGCAGAAATGCACCATGTTGCCTAAATGCTTTCATAATGACTTCATTCTTAGGGTCACTAAAGGTGGGTTTGAGGGGCTTGGGATGCCTGGGTGCCATAGTCCTATGTGACATAAAAGACAAAAAAGTATAATACACATAAGTGTCACATAAATAAAAGTCTTGCTTAGATATTACACATAAAATGTAGTATTTCACTATTACCCACTGGAGAAACATAAAACAATCAATATATTTAAATATAAAAAAGAGAATTGTGTGGTTGTAACATATTTCAATCACACACAAAGCAAGGCTGGCTCCAAAACAAGGAGAGTAACAATAGCAAATTTTGTTTGTGCCAACAGAAATGGAACAACAGGCAAATGACACATTTTGCTCACAAACTGTCAGTGAACTGCTAAACATGCTATCAAATAAACTGTCCCTGAAACATGTGAACACATTTACCATAGAACATTCAATTTTATGCAATTGCCAGCCACCTCTACCTGTGGCTAGCTCTCTGCTAGATGTGTGTATGGGCTATCCTAGAAGGCTACCATCACTGTGTCATTGACAATATAGGACATTTACATTTCATGGAAGTAACAATAGAAGAGTATAAAGAGAAACACAGTTTTAACATTTACATTTGTGATGACAGTTAATAAGGCTGTGCATCTGAGAAAGCAAAATGCCATGACAAACATGCCTATGCCATCAGTACACTTCTAAAAAATACATACAGTTAAAAGTAGCATTTACTAATGCATATATATATATATATATATATATATATATATATATATATATGTATATATATATATATATATATATATATATATGTGTGTGTGTGTGTGTGTGTGTGTGTGTGTGTGTATATATATATATATATATATATATATATATATATATATATATATATATATATATATATATGTGTGTGTGTGTGTGTGTGTGTGTGTGTGTGTGTGTAATATATATATATATATATATATATATATATATATATATATATGTGTGTGTGTGTGTGTGTGTGTGTGTGTGTGTGTGTGTGTGTGTGTGTGTGTGTGTGTGTTACATTTCAGCATATCCAGTATATAGTTAAAAAATGCAAGCATACTTTATCAAGATCGGTAGTGTTCTGTGCAGATGAATCCCAAAGTACCATCTTCTTCTGTGTTATTCACATTAACAATACAAGTCTCCTCACCTTCAGGTTCCATAGTTGCATGGTTCCCTTTTTATAGTGTAGATTCAGGGCTGTGAGAACAGTGAATATGCAAATTAGGTGTGAAGTCATAAGATTTGCTGAATCCCAAATACTTGGCTCCATGTATCACATCTAAACATAGTGCAGCACTCCTTCAGTATTTGTTGCTAATGGATTGTAACTGTGAATGATTACTTGTAGGAAGAAGGAAGATACAGCAGCAATTCAGACTTCCTTACATTCAGTGAGTGTGTCAAGCAAGTTAGACTTCGAAAGTGTAGAAGTAATTGCATCAAGGTTTTAAATGTAAGTAAGTAGCACACATTTCACAGTTACTGTTCAGTAACTTCCAACCTCCTCTTCATTTCTTCATAACTGAATATCATTGCATTTAATGTCCTCAGACATTTTAATAACAAGAATACAGAATGCCTTACAGACTGCAAGTCTCAGATTACTTGTAGGATAAGACATGAATGAGTAACAAACACAGAAAGATAAGACAGAGCTGCATTTATGCAAGCAAGTCATGAATTTATTTTATTTTGCAGTTTGGTTGTGTGATCATTCAGTGTACTACATCTGAAATTAATACATGTACAAACAACTCTTTGCTGCAAAACTGTTTCTGTGGCAAAGAGGGATAATAAACCCTTACTGTGTTTTAAAAGATCATTGGAGTGAGAGTTCAAATCCAGACTTCTGTGAAAATATTTCATGTGTACCAACATAAATTTTTGCAGTGTTGCTGATTTAATAGATTTCTTTTCTTCCTTTCTCATAATTTCCCCCATTTTTTAAATGTCAGTTTTTGCATGGCTTAGCATAAACAGGAGAAAGAGGGAAACACAATGGATTTCATGTTTAGCTGTGCTTCGGTCGTTTGTGTGATGTTTAGCAGTGAGCAATCCTGGACTAGTGGCCCACATAGAAAGTAGACAGAACATCTACAGACATGGAGTAGACAGTGTAAAGGTAAAAAAAGATGCATTGTTGGAGTTTTTGCTTTCCATCTCGCAACACCGCTAAACGACATTGAATGGCTGTTAGCAAGCTTCTCCAACACCTGCAGCCACCGAACACCTGCAGATAGGAAGCAGACAGTTAACAATTTCAAAATGGTCACATTCTATTACTTCTGCTGAGCCCCATGCAGACAGACTAAGTGGTGTTGCAAGGTGGTTAACACGCAGAAGTTAACAAGGAATATGGAATTATGGAATTATGCAACTGTTATTTAACTGTTCCTGTGGCAGCAGGTTTAAGTATAGTGCTATAATACAGATGCTTCTGGGTTCTAATACAGGAAGTGCAACATATTTTTACTGTCATGGCAGTTCAGTTTATAGTAGTGAACAGGAAAATAAAAATAAAAAAGTGTTATTTCAACATTTCTGTGGCAACAGGTGTTAAGTATAGGACTACCATACACATGGTTCTGGGTTCTAATACAGAAAGTTCCAGACATTTTTACTGTTGTTCCATTTCGCATTATATTAAATATCACTTATACCACTTTATATATCATTATAAATATTGGAGCTGATTAGAATTATATATATGAGGGATAAGACACCCTTAATGTGTTTTGACGGTTTAGTTTTATGACTGAGGGTATACTGTCTACCATGTTTTTGTAAGTATAATTCTACCATCTGGACTTGGATGGCCTTCACACTTAAATAAGCCATGTACACAAATGAATGCATATACAAGGACCTTGTCAGGTCACACACATACATAGTTAACATCTCACTCTGTCAACTATATTTATGAATGATTCATGAGTATGTCTGAGAAGTACTTCTTTTGTGGCAAAGCTGGAAAATCACCACTGTGGAAGAAAATGTTTTGTCCTTTGTGCATATGTTTGAATCCCATGCTGTAAAAATAAATTTTAGCAGTGCATAAAGCCAAACAAACACGTGTCAGGTCATGCCATTCATACCCCTAGTGCAAGTCTGCAGTGTTAAATCACCTAACAGTTACAGCAGCAGACACCCCTCAAACTAATGTCAAGTGTCAGATTAACCTTCCAATTTCAAACATTGCTTTTCTCTCTGCCTGGCACTGTTGCTCTCCATTTAACACCTCACAAATACGGTTGGCATAATTTCTTAGGTTTGTGCACTACCAGTAGTAAATGTGATAACAGGAGTCGATGGGAAATAATTTTTTCTGTTCCAATTGCTTTGGTATTAAACATTCTGATGTTAGAAGGGAAAGTGCCCAATTTAGGGTGCAGAGGTGGGGTGTTCAAAAGTCCAGAATATTTATTGGACTCTTGATAAAGCGCCACAGCCAAAGGTTTTTGCAGGGTGACTATTCTGGCTCCCAGTACAAGTCTGAGGCTTAGAATCATCTGACCAAGGCTGTATCCAGTGCAACTGGCATCCCATGCACTGGAGAACAGTGTAGGTACCACTTCAATGACTTAAAAAGGCGCAAGAGGGATGCATTTAACCAGTGGTTGGATATGTTTCAAACTAGCAACATCCCACAGTTATGTAAATATGTTAATACAGAGAATTTATAATACATAGAAAGCTAAATATAGACAAGACTGGTATGCACAATTCTCTTCAGTTCTTTTCTTTTCAGGGGCTGAGTCTGTCTGATGCTAGGAGTACACAGTCATTACGTGGGTAGGTAAAGGTTGTGAGCATTGCCTGGCATCAATGTTACTATATGCATTTGCATAGGATAAACGTTTTGGCCCCTTAGATGGTGAATGAGTGAGCTATACATTGCCTCTTAGCCAATGTGAGGGCATATTGAGCACACCTACATCTGCTTACTTCCACAGCAGCTGCTGGTTCCCCATGTGACTGCCCAGATCTAAAACTGTAGCAAGTGTCTTAAGGTCATGAATAACTAAAAAAGTGCAGATTTTTGTTAAGACATAACCTCTTGCTAAGGACTGATAACACCTTACATAAATTCCACTAGGTAGAACCTTTGTGGCACAGAGGTGTCATGCTACAGAATTCATAAGATGAACCAACAGGAGCTCATGAGTGGAAAGAAGAACAAGATATTGAAGGAAGTAGTTTATTGTCCTCACATGTGTAGTTATATTACTAAGTATGTGCAGGGATGTATAACTGCAAATTCCAACCAGATTCCCCTAGACTCAGGGCACCACTTCAGGGAAGAGGCATCACAATGTCCTTGTGTGATTTCCATCTTTATTGGACTGGTCTGGTAACTAGGTCTCCTAAAGGTAATCAGTACTTAATGTCACCTGTAAATTTACAAAATGGATTGAGTACTTACTTGCCCCTAATAACACTACAGAAAAAAAAAATCCCTTACCATTTATCAACCACGTGTCTGGTCGCTGGAGGTTACCCATGAGGGTCAGATGGAGAGAAAAAAACAACCCACAATCTATATACTAAAGAATGACCTTGGCTTTACAGGAAAGGACTGAAATGTTACATAATTCCAAGTATTAATGGCCGTCCATGCCTCTCATAATAAATTCACAGGTGTCTCACCCTTTGAGATGATGATGAAAGAAAGTTATTTCCCAGCTCTATTTTTTCTATTATGTCAAGCACACACAAGTTTGGCAGTAGCCCATGATTATATGACCCAGCTAAGAGAGCACTTAAAAGAAATATTTGCCTTTGCCCAGAGTAATTTGCAAATGAGTATACAGGCTATAAAATGTATTAGGTTAGAATAGCCAGCCCCAGGTAGTACAAAATTGGTGACAAGGTATTCCATTTTAACTACAGCAGGGAAAAGGCAAAAACAAGGAAATCCATGACAACCTGGGATAGAATATTCTTAATAATAACTAAAATTTCCCCAGTGGCATATCAAATAGAAATAAAGAGGAAAAGTTCTACTGGTGCTTTACTTAAATGGGTTCACATCGATTGACTATGGCCTTTTTTATGAATACAAGACAGTCCTACCTACTTTTTTTTAATTTCTCCAAATCTTTTGGGTTTCTAATACCACAACGGGAATGGACCCCATTCCTATGTCTAAGTAAGATTAAAGTTCATGACATTAGTATTGTTTCAATCTTTGATGCCAGCCAGAAGTGCTCTTTGCCGAACCTGCAATGTGCCCAGTAATGACTCCTTCTACAATTCATACGGAGTTACATGTATTGGTAACATACCTTAATACATCTGTAAATTCTTTTTTATATAAGACCCATTGCTCCTGCTACTATTGGGACTGTCTGGGTATCTTTCTTAAACATTTCTGTCATTTCTGCCTGCAAATCCTGATATTTTATGACTTTGTGTCTCTCTGTATGCAAGACGCTGTAGTCACTGGGTGTGGTGATTTCAATGATCATTGTTACTTTTGTCTTTTTCATAGACACTATATCCAGTTTTCTAGCATCTGTCTTTTGAACTGCTGATAATGGATGATCCCATGTGATGTAAACTTCATAACTTTCCATGATGCTTTGTGGCTCATGCTTCCAGTGTTTTTAAGCCACTTCAGTACCATAGCGTTTGCACAATCCCCAGTGCAACAATCTTGTGACATATTATTATTATGCCTTTCAGTATACTGTCCTTCTGCCATGAGTATGTCACAACCGGCAATGAGGTGTGCAACTGTTTCCAATTCGGTTTTACAAAACCTACATTTGTCTGTTTCTCCCACATGTTCAATGGACGTTGTAAACCAATGTGTATGTAGCCCACTATCTCGGGCTGCCAATATTAGCCTTTCATCTCTTGGTTTGATTTCGCCTCTGCTTAACCATTCCTGCATTTGTTCCTGATCAACATGAGGTTCTTCTAGAAGTTTTCTATACTTGCAACTATATTTATGCATTTTCCACATTTCTTGCCTTCTCATCTGGTTCTTCACATTATATTATTTCTTTTGTTTTTGGCACATTCAGTTGCTGCCTGATTTTTATTTACTTCTAGTTTGGTTTCCATTCCTGCTTGATGCCGATATGCTTCTGCTAGATTAAGCAAAGATGTCATCTTAGATTTATTCTCCTCATGTTCATAGCAGGCCTTAGGCATAGGCCAACTAGGTGACTGCCTAGGGTGCCATTCTAGCAGGGGCACTTCTCCAGTATTTATATGGTGTAGGTAGACCAGGATGGGGGCACCAGGTGTATGGAGGTGGGGAGCCGTGGAGCCCTTTTGCCTAGGGCACTAGTTGACCTAAGGCTGCTGTCATATTTCAAAACTTTCACTACATTTGGGTCTTGTGAGGTCAGCAGATATGTGTGCAGTCCCACGATTGCAGATCTATACATGTAATCAGTTTCAAGGAGGCCCATCCCAAAGTCGGAATGGGGAATATATAATCTTGGTATGCACTGATTTTTATAAATCATTTGGTGAGCATGAAGCATCTTTCTTGTTTTCCTATCTAATCTATCCAACACATTTTGAGGCCAGTCAATCACTCCAAAACTGTAATTTAGGACAGGAAGAGCAAATTGGTTTATAGCTTGGATTTTGTTCCTAGATGTCAATGCTGTTTTCAGGATTAATTTAAGTCTTCTAAAGTATTCCTTACTAAGGTTTATTCACATTTGTTCATGTTTTACTGTTTACCCTTCATTAGCTCTCAAATATTTATATACTCCTTCTTGCTCATGTCCCAAAAGTGATGTTTTCCTGGTGTTGCAGTCTTCCTGCTTTTAAAGGTTGCTTTTGCACATTTATCAAGACCAAACTACATTCTTATATCATCTGAAAAAGTTTTGACAACTTGCATTTGTGCTTTCAGTTCCTCATCTGATGAACTATACAGTTTTAAATCATTGACAAACAGAAGATGAGAAGTTTTTACACTTAGTTGTTTTCTAGAAGCCAAATTATAGCCATGTCCTAAGCTGTTAAGTAGACAGCTTAATGGGTTAAGGGCAAGGCAGAATAGCAGCTGTGACAGAGAGTCACCCTGGAATATCCCCTTTGAATTTTTATCCCTGTGATAATAATATGTCCTTTATCGTGGCTTAATTGCAAAGTGGTCTGCCACTGTTTCATGATCACTGTAATGTAGTCGATCTGTGTAGGGTGTATCTTATACATTTTTAAGCACTCTTTTATCCAGGAATGTGGGATACTATGAAATGTTTTTTTTTTTTGCAGTCAATCCATGCCATACTTAGTGTCTTCCCCTTTTTACAGTTCTCCACTATGACTTTATTTAACAACAAATGACCCTTTTTTCCATATGACTTTCTTTTATTGCCCTTTTGTTCTACTGCCATAATTGAGTTTATTTCTAAATGACTATAAACTCTGTTGGCATCAATTTCCACAAATAGTTTATATGTTGTTGGGAGGCAAGTTATTGGTCTATAATTTTTACGGTAGCTTGCAGGTTTACTCTTAAGTGGGAGCAATGTTTTTCCTGTTGTTAGCCAGGCTGTCTGTTCAGGGTGCACATATAAATAGTTCTTACTCATGGCTAAATCTTCGTGCAAAGATGTTAATACTTGTAACCAAAAGTTAGGTACTGCATCTGGGCCTGGGGTTTTCCAGTTAGAGGCTTTTCTTAACTTTGTTTCAATCTCTCTGACTGTTACTTCAGCCCATTTCCTATGTTGTTCCTTTAAGCTTCTTATTATTTCTTTCTTTTACTTCTCCTATCCATTTAGCATCTTTGTTATGTTCAGGATCTTCATAGATATTTCTCCAAAATGTATCTATTTCTTCTTTTTTTGGCGTTCTTTCAATTCCTTTTACCTTGTTTCCCAATTCTCTATAAAACTTTTTTGGGTCATGAATAAATTGCTTATTTTGTACTTTTCCTTTATATTTATCTGCATATCTTCTAAGTTTTTCTACCTGTGCTGAGATTTTTAGTTTGTTATTTGCAATAGTGCATGATAGATCCTGGTCTGTTCTAATACTGTGCATTGCTTTTATCATGTCTATCTTTCTTAGTATTTTTGTTTATCTGTTCCCTCTTCTATATTCTTCTAACAGTGACACTTCTTGTCTTAATTGCTTTATAGTTTCCTCTATTCAATACTTCCATGATGGTGTTTGATTTCTCCCCTTCCTTTCCCTCACTACAATGTATTCTTGTGGTAGAACTTTATCAGTTATTAATTTTGCTGCACAGTAATATATCCTGTTTACTTCTGTTATATCGCATGGATCTCTATGGACAGTCCTAATTACTGTGTTCATCAAACTTCTGACTTTTTGGGTTTTATTGACCTTCTGCAGTCTATTTCTTTCATTGATCTTAATATGTCTGTCTCTATTAAATCAAACAACTCTCCTCTTAGCTCATTTTCTTCTAAACTGAGGGCACACTTTTTATTTTCCATTTCCCGCGGGCATTCTATAGAAAGTTCTACAGCATCTTCCTGTGGCACATTCTGTTCAATTTCATCGTGTGCCATCCGTTGCTCTGTCATATGGGAACTCACTGGCCTATCACTCCTCACCATTGACTGCATCAGAGTTTCCACAGTTTCCTGTTCCTTTCCTTGCTGTCTAACTTCAAGTGTACATTTATACTGGTTTCCTGTGGAAGGCTCCAAAATATTTTTATATGGCACCTGACCAATTGCTTCTTGTTCCACTGGTTTCTCCTTAATTTGGATATCCATTGCTCTATTCTGTTGTGGTGCTTTCTGAATTAGATTTTCTACACTGAATCCTTCACTTCACAGGTACTCCATAACCTCAATTTCTGTTTCTTTAACTTCTCCATTACTAATCTCCTTTTCTACTTTTCCTCTTTGTCTTCTTATTTTTTTGTATTGTAAAGTTTTCCATGTCTGGATTCCTTTGCCTGTATTTCTCTTCAAATATCTTTGGTGCTGCTCTTTTTGTATTGATTAGTTTTGCTTACTCCTTTGCATAAATATTACACCATATTAAATCTCTTTTCCTTTCCCACGTCCATATGTCTTCTTCAGATGTCTCCTGATCTTCCTGCTTCTCCTTACTTTGGGGACTCACGCCATCATGCTGTGATGTAACCTGTGTTAGACCTTCTATACCACATCCTTCATATCACAGGCACTCCATAACTTCAACTTCTATTTTTTAACTTCTACTTTACTAATCTTTTTTTCTACATTTCTTCTTTGTGATATTATTTTTTTATTGAGAAATTTTCCATATCCAAATGCCTTTGCCTGTATTTCTCTTCGAATATCTTTGGTGATGCCTTCTTTATATTGATTCATTTAGCTTTTGCCTTTGCATAAATATTGCACCATATCAAATCTCTCTTTCTCTCCCATGTCCATATTTCTTTTTTATACTTTTCAAAAATCTCTAGGTTTTGCTGTTTATATTTTTGCACTTCCTCAGATGCTTCTTTTCCCAAACAGATCAGTGTTTCTTGATCTAGATATTATATTTCACAAATCTGTTGTATTAATGAATACACCATTTTTATTTGAAGCTTCTGACAGTTTTTCTTGCAGAAGTAGTTTTCTTTCCTCTAATTTCTCTCTTAATTGTTTTGTATATCTTGTGTCTGGAAATTCTGGGCTTTTTGCATAATAGTAACAATACATAATTTCTTTCTTATCCTCAATAGTCCACTTTAGCATCTTTATGGCTCTTTGGCCTATCAATTTTTGTGATTTTTGTGGACTACTACTTCCTTCTACAACAGGGGGCCATGCTCCCCTGGGCCTGACCTGGCTCCATTGTAGGAATGTTTCCGTATTTTGAGGATTCTACAGTGTCATCTTTTCTAGTCCTGGCACCAGTGTGCCTACCAGGACTGGGCACTTTTTTATCCTGGGTCTTGTATACCCAGCTCTCTTTTTAAATTTTTAACCTACTTCTGTCCATGATATATGCTGTATAAATACAGTCTATATATGAGTGTCATCTTGGTGAGATTTTGTGAAAAACAGGGTCCACCTTGTGAAGGTACTCACCAAGACTTGAGGATGAATTCAGTTTCAGCAATAATACTCTCCTTTACTTGCTGACTTTTCATCTCTCCATCTGGACCCCTTTTTGTCATACTTACCCTAGAAGATGAACAGATGAGCATGGAAGATGTAAATAGAGACTCTGAACAATTGACAAGTACAGTGCAATATAAGACTGCTAAGTGCTCAAAATAATAAATGTCAATTTTCCACTTTGTTCCTAGTTTGGTTCTGAATGCAGATGACACTGTTGACATGTACATTCAATAATTGGGGAAATGAAAAAAAAACTTTGATTGAAAAATTATATATGATTTATATATATTAAATTTGATAGCCTGGAAGTTATTAGCACTATCATTATTACTATATTTGCTGTTATTCTTAATGCCATTATGTATTACTTGCATAGTGTTGTTGTTACTGTGTATTGATTGGATTTATTAATTCTGCCTTTGTTTATTACTATGTATTATCTATTACTAGTCTCTTAACATATAATGTGTCAATTTATAACAGAGACATTGAAAAACTGAATGCAGGAAATACATGTAATTAAGGATTTGTTTCCCCAGCTGAAGTACCTCTGGACATTATCCTGATTTTAGCAAAAGGGATGAAATCTCATACTTGTTTCCTGGCCCAAACTTTGAGTACAATCCACGTACATGTACTGAAATGTTCACCATCTGTGCCATGCTTCACAACATCATCCTGCCATGCTTCAGCAGGATCAACAAGGGGAATGGGCACGCATCCTACCACCAATGGCAAGGTCACCACAGCCACATGAAATTGAGGAGTCAGACAGTCACCATAGCCATGGATGAGGGAAGATAGTGCAGACTGCCTACCTTGACCTGGTTCAATACTATTCCCCATTTCGAGTACACTAGATAAACTCTCCCAGCTAGTCATCAATCCATATGTTACCAGATGGGTATCAAACTGGCTCACTGATAGAACCCACCTAGTCAAAATAGAGGAAGCAACCTCAAGCAGTAGACTTGTAATAAGTGGTGTACTCCAGGGATTGGTCTTGGGGCCTCTGTTGTTTGGGATATACTTTTCTGAGGTGCAAGCCAAAACCAGTGGGCTATGGCTGACCAAGTTTGCAGATGACTGCAAGCTGGGCATTGTCATCAATTCCCCTAGTGATGTGGACATCCTCCAAGAGGGTCTCACCCAAACAAATGATTGGTGCCAGAAACATGGCCTCAAAATGAATGCCAAAAATTGCATCATCATCTCCTTTGGGGGGTGTGATGTCCCTGCAAATTATCACATTATAACAAGGTCCTAAGCATGAAAACATTCATGAGGGACTTGGGCACCCAGGTTGATAGCAAACTGACTTTTGACCATCATATTGCCTCCATTGTATGGAAAGCTTTCTACATGGCCTACCTCATTAATAAGGGTATCTCATCCAGGGACAAGGAGGTCTTAACATCCCTGTATTCTTCCCTTATAAGACCCATTATTGAGTACAATGCCCCTTTCAGCATGTACCTCACAAAGCACATAAAGTAGCTGGGGACACCACAGAGATTTCTCGCCAGGAGAATCCAGGGCTTCAAACATCTACCCTACATAGATAGACTAAAAGCCCTGTCCCTCTACTCAGTCTCATACAGACTCCACAGAGGTGACCTCTGTCTGGCATACAAAGCAATCTCAGACACCGCCTTGATGGGGACTGTTGCATATCTGCAACTCAAGCTCCACTTGAGTAACCTACACACATGACCTCATCCTAGTCTGTGACATCAATAGGACTTGTTGGTAGGACAGTTTTGTGCCCCAGAGACTCCCCCTTCTGTGGAATAGACTTGCTCTCCACGTCATGCAGAGTACCTCATTAACCATTTTTAAGTGCAACCTGGATAACTGGGTGGGGAACCAAAAATACACCCTTGGGATTCCACCTGTGTCCCTGCTGGACAGGGGTATCGGGTGCTGACTTGTCAGCACATGGGCTAAATTCTTGGCTTGGCTAGTAAGGGCCTCAGCATCAATAGCCTAGTAACTTCCTATGATCTTATGAACACTGTCAGATGTGGCCATAAACACCTATAATACCAAGTGGGTAGGCCACTGGATCACATACATGGTGTCTAAATAAGTTGAAATGTGTGAAGTGACCTACATCTCAGGTCCAGTGATCAGATCCATACATCATGGCTGTCTGCTAGGCCCTTTTCTGTCCATTATTTAAGTCACAGATGTCAAAAATGACACACATCCTGTGTCCAAACAGCTGTCTATTGGACTACAGATTGTGGGAAATCATTGACTCCAACTGTAATATAATACAGACAGTATCAACACACACCAAAGATTGCTGCTACAGCCATGACAACACATGAGATGAAACAAAAACATGGGGAATTTGTTAAATTATGAAAAGAAAAAACACAACCCAAGGATAATGTAGACATCACCCCCTATAAGCAGAGCAATTGGTAAGTGATCTGTGTCCTGGGGTAGATGGTATGTGGAACATCCACCAGCATGTGGCCACAGTGGTGACTACTCCCTTGCATATAATACAACTACTGAGAACGTGTAGGGCATCCACATCAAAGGCCATAATACTGTCATAGCTCACAGCCTTCATCACACCAGTAACTGAGTACAATGCACCTTTCTTTGTGTACCTCCATACACATCTTCCAGTGATGTGTAACTGAAGTGCACCACCTTTGCCACGGTGAGCTGTCACACATCTTATTGGCCATACCTAGGTACTCTTTTTGTTGCATAAACATTGCTGTCTGATGGTGTGGAACTCCCATCAAGGTGTTATTTTATTTTATTTATTTTTATTTTACATTTGTTGACCGGGATAGTCCGACTGTATGCATGTCCATTTTCAGCGGAGGCCTGGGGAGAAAAGCTCCAAGGGTAAGCAGATACAGCATTACATAATACCGGCATTACATATTACAAACAGATTATTTACAGAGATTACATAAGTAAGCAAGTTAACCAAGTTCCACAGGTTAAAGTTAGTCCTGAGCACAAATCAGGATTAAATTAAATTACACAGTAAACTGGTTAACAGATTTCTACACATTCAAGTTAGCCAGGCTTGATACATTGACATAGCCAGTTAAGTGACAAATGTTGTTTGAGTCTAGTTTTAAATTGACCTAAGGTGGAAAGTAAGGTAATATCAGCTGGAAGTGAGTTCCAGGATCTACGTACATAGTTTGCAAAGAGAGAATCACCGGCTGTGTTATTAATTTTGCTAGTCTGAATTAGTAGTTTGTTAGAGGATCAAAGCGGTCTAGGATTGTTATAGGGGGTGATAATATTTTTAAGTGCAGGAGTATTGTCTGGATTATAGAGGATTTTATAGGCCATAATCAGTTGGTTATACTGGATTAGGCTAGGTAGTTCAAGCCAACCAAGCTGATTTAGATTGATGCAATGATGTGTCCTAAAAGGCAGCCCAGTGGCAAACCTGGCAATGTGGTTGTAGCAAATTGAGAGTTTGTTATGGACAGTCTTGTTCAAATTCGAGAGTAGAGGGGAATGCATACAAAAGGGTTGAAAAAAGGTGAGAGCGAGCTATGGCAATTTTAGCTGGAGGGGTTTTGAAGGCTTTTATTCTGTAAAGTGACACTAGTTTTTTATTGATGGTTTTGATAGTTTGGTTAACATGTAGGTCAAATTTGAGATTATTGTCTATGATGACACCTAATAGTTTTGTAGATGGGTCAGGGGAGATTATTGTGCCATCATTTGATTTTATGGTAAAGGTGAAAGCGGTAGACCTATGTGTTGGTGAAAATAACAGCATTTTAGTTTTTTTGGGATTTAGGATCAGACGATGTTCAGAAAACCAGTTTTCTATTGTATTAAAGGTGGTCTGGGTAGCTGACCATAACTCTACTGGAGATGTGGCTGAGCAAATCAGAGTAGAGTCATCAGCATATTGGATACAGCTGACTTTTGGGATGACAGTATAAAGGTCGTTAATGAAGATGGAGAACATCAAGGGCCCTAGTATAGAGCCTTGTGGTACTCCGAGGGTGTTAGGTAGAAGGTTAGAAAGTTTGTTCTGCCAGAGGACAGCCTGCTGTCGTCCATTCAGGTAGGATTGAAACCATTGGAGGGCTCCAGTATCTAGACAGAATGTTTGCAGGGTGTGGATTAAAAGTTGGTGATCAACCATATCGAATGCCTTGGAAAGATCCAAAAAGAGGGCTAAGGATATATAATTATTGTTGTGATTATGGTTTATGGTGTTAGTAAAGGCTAGGAGGGCTGAAGTAGTGCTGTGATGAGGACGGAAGCCATGCTGAGTGTCTGCCATAAGGCGATTTTGGATTAGGTGGTGCATGAATTGTCTATGAATACATTTTTCCATAATCTTTGCAAGTGGAGAGAGTATAGCTATTGGCCTATAATTGGAAAATTCAGTAGAGCTGCCTCCTTTGTGAAGTGGGATTACATAGGATATTTTCCAGATGGTGGGAATTTTAGCTTCTACTATGGTTCAATTGATTAGTATTGAGACGGGGTAAGCAATAGCATCAGCTGATTTTTGTAGGTACTCGGCAGGGAGTTGATCAGCAGAAAGTGTAGTGGGTTTTAATTTTTTGATCAAGGTACGGATAAGTGAAGTGGCGACTGGTTGGAAGCTGAATGCAAGTTGGTTTCTAGGGGTGCTACTTTCAGGACCAAGGGAGCTAGGAGGTAGTTGGCTAGCTAGGGCTTGAATTGTCTTAGTAAAGAATTGGTTAAAACTATCAGAAACATCTTCAGGGGTTTTATCAATAGTAGCAGCAGGGATTAGGGTTGAAGTTTGTCCAGGATGTAGTAGATTATTTAAACCTACCCCAAACTTCTGTGGGTTATTTTGATTTACTGTCTGTAAATTACAGTAGTATTGTTTTTTGTCTTGTAAAATTGATTTTTTGGTTTCGTTCCTGGATTGCCTGTATTTAATGTGATCTTGAGGGTCTTTAGAAGAATGCCATAAAGCCCATGCTTTGTTTCTAAGGGTAATTTTGAGTTTAGACTCTATAGAAAGCCATGGTGCAGTTTTTGCCTTGGTTCTCTTTGAACAAACAGGTGCATGCAAATCAAGGATCTCAAGGAATTTGTTGTTAAAGTATGCTACTGCTTCCTCTAAGGGGAGGTGTTTTAGAATAGACCAATTACATGAGTTTAGTTCTTGTTGGAATTTGGCAGGGTCAAAGTTTTTATTGTTTCTAACCGTTCTGAGTAAGGGTTGTTGGGAATTAATGGTTTTGTGCTTAATTACATATGTGAGTAGGTGATCGCTTAGGCCATTAAGGAGGGTACCAGAGGTGTACAGTTGGGGGTGATTGTTTATGAGTACCCAGTCAAGTATACTTTCTTTTTGGTTGGGTTTACCTATCCTGGTAGGGGTGGATATGATTTGTGTAAATGCATGCAGGTTAATATGGGTGGTTGGGGATTCTAAGGAACAGGTGCCCCAGTCTATGTTAAAGTCTCCAAGTAGTAGGGTTTCTTGGGGGTAGTGACATGATAACCAGTGCAGGATATCTTCAAATGTAGATATATTGTTACCTGGGGGAATGTACATACAGATGATATTAATGCATTTATTTTTATTAAGTTGCAATTTGGTGGCAAGAATCTCAGAGTTATTAATCTGAGGAGGTTGTATTACATCTATGGTGACATTCAACTCAGATTTATAGAGTACAGCTACCCCACCCCCTTCCTCGAAGCACGATCCAGCCTGTGTATGTTGTACCCAGGTGGTAACACTTCATTGTCTTTAGTGTTAGGTTTTAACCAGGTTTCAGATAAACAGAGAATCTCAGGGGAGTGGACATCTAGAAGTACATGCAATTCATGTACCTTGCTATTAATGCTTCTAATATTGAGATGACAGACTAGGAGAGAGTTAGTTGGCCTATTAACTGTAGGTTTGTAGCTTAGATTACAAGTAGAGGGGGTATGTGTATCTGAAGTGAGTGGGCCAGGGTTGGAGTGAATATCACCACCAAGTATTAGGTTGAGTCTATACTTGGTGATGAACTTCAGGAATTTGTTTATTAGTTTGTGGTAGTGTTTGGATCTAGAGCTAATGTGCCTGGGGTTGAGATGTTGATAGACTGAACAAGATGTTGGATAGGATCTGGTACTGTAAGTATGGTTGAAGGTGGAAGGATTTACAGCTGGGGTGATGGTATGGCCTTTTGGGACCTGAAATCCCGTAAGAAACTGGTTTTCATACAAGGTAAGGAGGTATGGTGTGAACAAGAGCGGTAGTAAAGAGGAGTATATCATTATATGTGATTCAGCTAGTGAGTGAAGGAACTGTTTTACCTGGTGATGCAACACCAGAAGATAGAGTGGTGAGGTAAAGGTACTGGAAGGGGGGATGGGAGAATGCCAGATGAAAGCTAATAGGTGCTATTAAATGTAGGTAGTAGAATAGGGGTAGGTGGAATTATCCCAGATGAAAGCAGATAGGATCTAGAAAGTGGGGGAGTGGCTATAGTACTATAAATTTAGAGGTACTGGGGGTGGGAGGGAATTGGGGGCAGGGAGGGGAGCAAAGAGAGCCCGAGCGTAGCGGGGCTATTGCAGTTTACAAGGTTTCCTAAGGTGTCCTAAAGCTATAAGGTAAGTATTACAGCTCTAATGTAAGAGTCAATTTACTGCAGTTACAGGGGAAGGAGGCAACCACTCAAGTAGAAACAAAGAGCCCTATGGCTGACCAATATGGTGACCTGCTTAATTACAAAGCACTGTAAGTGAAAGCTTAACAAATGCTTTTTGTGTAACCTACTCTGTTCAAATGTTGAAAAACACTGATTGCAGTCCTGTAGACACTGTTTTGTAGGGAACTGTAGAGTTCAGCTAGGAAAAGAGAAAAGCAGAAATTCTAGGGTAAGCATGAAGACAACAACAGGCAGTTATTATATAATAATGCATTCAGAAAGGTTTGGTGGGGGGGTAAAGTAGCATACTTCTGAACGAACTAAGATTTATAGCTAAGAAACCTAAGCAAGAGAGCAATTCAGTAAATAAACACTTGCCAGATTTTAAAGATATAACAGAAAACTAAATCAATTATTCACAATTGTACAACTAGAAAATTGCCAGTAAAAGTACTTCAGGCATAGCTAGCCCAAGTTATTTAAGTCATAAAAGCACTTCAGTGTGTGTGTGCAATTTAAACATTAACAAACACATGCAGCAAGGAGGAGCTCTGATTATACACTTTCTCTAGGTACAGGTTCAGTTTAAACACAAATATTACCACAGAAATTCAGTAAAGTCACTAGCTACTTATAGAGCCTCTGAAAACCAAAACAGAGCAGTCTGTGCAGAATCAGAATTTAGTAGCAGGTCATTCAGTTACACAAAAAACAGTAAAAGATCCATACAATGAAGAAACTTACACAAAGTCACACCAGGTCAGCCAAGGGGGGAAGAGAGAGGGAAATCCTAAGCACCTAGATTTGAAAATGATGCCTGTACTGTGACTGTTATACCATAGGCATGCATGATACCTATTCTGGTGATGCACACAGTATATATATATAGCTGCTTGACAACATTGATGGCATGGATTACATTCATGACAGTGTGGATTGTGCCATATATATCTGCCATGCACATCAGTCAGCTAGCCTGTATTGATCATAATGTCACATGCAGGTATAGTAGTGTCCCTACTAACACCTCT
This sequence comes from Protopterus annectens, assembly GCF_019279795.1. Lineage (NCBI taxonomy): Eukaryota > Metazoa > Chordata > Ceratodontiformes > Protopteridae > Protopterus > Protopterus annectens. The sequence continues at coordinate 1,610,305,235 of NC_056737.1, forward strand.
AGCAGATGTTACAGTGTCAGGACGGTGTGCTTTATTACCCTCATAGATTGCTGACATTTCACAATAGTTGTATAAGTGTGTTCATGCAAAACCATCAATGATCACTCAGAATCACATATGTTGTGTCAGAGACATGGGATTACTGGTGGTATTTTTCGGATATTGTCCATGATTGTGCATGCTTCTTTTACTGTTGTCCATGAGCCTGCAACTGGGTCCCACTTGTTGGAGACCTCTGCTGGCATTACAGTCATATTCAGCCAAATCAGTTTGAGCAACTTCAGAATATGCACCCAACCCAGATTGTATATAACATCCCTGATAGATGTCCTCTCCATTGTTCAGGTCAGGATGCTTATAGCACAGACATCTTCTCCATTGTTATGTCACCTTGTCTGACAGTCACATGTTGATGTGCGATTATTGTTCCTGGTACAACTGTCTTCCATTTACATGCCCTCATCTGCAGTACATTACGATGTTTCACCTGTCCTCTTTCCCTGTGTTCATTCCTACAATTTATCTGTGTGTCCCCATTCAATGCACACACTTCCCCTTCATTTTACATAGCAGTCCATATACCCTTACAGATCATTTACACAATGTTTATACAGAATGCCTGGAATGGAATTTCACAATACGCTGCACTGTATACACTCTCCTGGAATTGTGTTTGGACCATATACATTGCTATATGATAAATCCTGGTAATCACTGTGGTATTTCTTGTAATCCCGCTAAGCTAGTTTGCTCTAAGGTAAACAAGTTTGCTGTCCATGTTGCTTTACATGGTTTCCTGGCCAGCAACACTGTTGCCTGTCATGAATATGTAATCACCCCTGCTGCTTAACAAGCAAACACGTAAACTCCGTGTAGGCTTCACGTGAAGCCTACATGGAGTTTATTAAATCCCACTGAATATGAGACATTTAAACATTTGAAAGCATTTCAATTAAAAGGCAACCACTTTACTGACTTAAACTTCATTGTGCCAGTTTTTTAAAACTACATAAAACAGAAAAAGCCACATTTGGCACAGATTATTACAACAGTACAATTTTTATGAAATAGTTATACTGTTCAATTTTAGTAGTTTATGGATATTATAGAATAGGTACATGAGATTTATATAATAGCAGATTCAGCATTTATATTCTGCATAACCATTGTTTCTAAATACAGTTATAACAGACTTGCAGGACATTGCTGGGTTGTAAAATATATCATCAAGTTTCTCTCTGCTGAATAGCTGAAAGGAATATTTCCCTATTTGCTTAAAAATGACATAATTGGTAAATGTTTGCATGCAGGGCAAACAGCAAATCAAAGCATATTATTACTCATGAGCACGTGTAAAATACTATTTAATATTGGATGGCTTACAACTGTCCTCTCTTAATGTCATATAAAAGTCAAGTCACATTATATATTTATGAGTGTAGCCAGACATACACCATTTGTACCAGGATAGGCACTTTTATGGAATAATTTATATCTTTTATGAAGTGAGATGCGCTAGAAATTCATTAAAAACAGCCCTTGCATATTTACAATGCTTTTATTTTATTAAGCTATAAATTTTATTAAATTGCTTTTTTTCAGACTACGATGATGGCTAAATGATTTTTTTGTTGAAGCCTTTAATTTCAGGAGAACTTTTAGTATTGAAAAGGCATACTACCAAAACCATTCACTATATCGGGTGGTAACATAAGTGGCTATGCTTGGATGGGGAAAAGGCTGTACTCTGGAAGGAGATGGTATAAATTCTGGCTGCACATCTGCCCACAGTATTGACTTAAAAGTATAAGAAACACACTGCTACAACACTCAGCTGCATTCCCTTTGTTTATTTCTTCCAAATAATTCATCTGTTAGAGTAGTTGCCTCTGACTGCCATCAAGATGAGTTTAAGCCCAACACCAGGCACTTGGATTAGTATTCTCATATGGATCTCATAATACAAAAAAGGGTACTGCACTCCAGAGGTGCTATTCTTCAGATAAAGCATTAAACAAGGTCACATCTGTCTAAGCTTGTAGTAGTTCAAATGTGCATTAAAAATACCATGTCATCACCAAGGAACAGTTTATGAAATTTCCCCCCATTCTATGACTTAATTTCCTCTGGTGAGTATAAATATCACCTCGTGTCTCCACTAAATAAGATTCATAACCTTAGTAAGTGGGGTGTGCCTAGTTAATAAACATAAATAAGTACTTAAATAAATAAATAACAAAATAAATAAGCCAACATACAGATAAATAAATAGTCTGATAGATACTTTCTTGGTGTTCACATGTAGTGCTATTGGAAGATTAAAAAAAAGAGCAGCAGATAGTAATGTCTTTCGGCTTTTCCCGGTTAGGGGTCGCCACAGCGGAACTCCGGTTCGCTAATGATTGGCAGTGGATTTTTTACGGTACTGAGTTGCCAGCCTGACACCCAACCTTACAAAATGGGCCTGATTATGACTGACAAACTTTCTTTTCTTGTGTCAGTTTAGCAGGGCAACTGACTACATCAGATGATGGGAACTGAATATAATTTTTTTGTGTATAATTCTTACTTCTTCTAACTGTATAAAAAGTCAAGTGTGTGTGTGTGTGTGTGTGTGTGTGTGTGTGTGTGTGTGTGTGTGTGTGTGTGAGAGACAGAAGCAATCTATTGAAAGTGAGTGTTTTTTTCTCTTTTTTTCCTGTAATTATGTATTTATTAATTTCCTTATAACTTCTACATAATTTCATTTATGTATCTGTATGCACTTGTATTTGTTTTTTTTTTTTTTGGCAGGGAATGCCTATTTTAAAAATACATTAGCACACTCCAAGGTAAGGGTTATGCCCAATTAAGAGCATATCTCGTTATGAATTAATGCGCACATATATCAGGTATGCCTTTGCTGGTTTGGTGGTTTGACAGCTTCTGGAGTAAAGTAAGAACAGTTGAATGTTTTAAAAAAATAGTCATCAAAAAGTAATGCAATGAAGATGACTTGCGACATCTGCTAATCAAAATATTCATAACAAAATTATCAGTAACACTCCGGGTATAGTAAATGTTTCTTTGATGCAAAAAGAGAAGCGCTTAAATTCTTTCATTCAAAAGCAACACAAAACTAAGCTAGCTTTGCTTTATAAAAGCATCCACAGGGAGATACAAGAAAAAGCATATGCGCCATTAAATACTAATAAAGTAATCTGTAAACAACACTAAGACTATTAGTATCCTAGTAACAGAAAGAAACATACAGTTATTCATAATCCATCAATTAGCTATGCTGCCTGTCAGAATAAAAAAAAATACTGAAACAATCTTATTTCAAACTGGCAATGTAGACGTGGAAATGCAGATTCATCCTAATAAAACATCTACTCCATTTCCTCCTGGTCCAAAATGTTTTGTGTAGCATCACTCTTGGGAATTACTGGAGATTTATCAAAATGTATAAAATCAAATCTGCAATCAATCTTGAAACAATGCTTGCATTATTATTACTGTTATTTATGATTTCATATAAATGTTTACAAATTCTTGACTTTAGATATAATTGTGCCTTCTGTTTATAATATCTGCATTTACACTGTGAAAATACACTAATTAGCTGAGCTGTAATTAATCAAATGTCTTGTTTAATATCCTATATCAGTTCCTTGCATCTGAAATAATTTGCCTTTTTAGGATTCAAGTAGAACTGAGCACTTTATGGTTTAGGACAAGCAGAAGTACCACCCACTTTTTAGTTTAGGGTAGAGGATTTTCCCCATTATGTAATCTGGATAAAACTCTACAGGAAGGTATCAGTAATATTTTCTCTCTAATTATGAACTATGAAATGCTTACTCTTGGCAGCATTGCTCTTTTCTTACTCCAGATACAATGTCTCACAACTTGTTTTTCAAGGACTGATGAAATACATTCACTACAAGTCTTAACCACAGCGGTTCACTGTCATGTACTGTTCTCCTCCAATTGCTAATTGAAAACAACTGCTTAGGGCATGGTCTGAGAAGCTCTTTCTTGGTTTATAGATGATGAAAAAATATAAAATTATCTTTTTCTCCCAACTATCTTTATTAAATTTACACATATGACAAAGGCAATCTTACATTTATGTAAATAAAAAACACACAAAATGATATCACTTTAGTTGCAAACTGTTTACATCACAGACACCATTGAAACAACTGTAGTTGTAAACATTATACATCACTTATAAACCATCCAGTCATTGTCAGTTAAGCATTATATGGCTCATTCAAATCCTGTCACTTAAACCTCATTCCTGATCTGTATATGCTGTTCCAACAATTCCCATTTTTTTTCCTATGTAGTTTGCTCCTTCCCTTTTTAAGATCCGAATTCCAGTTGTTTTATCTCTGTTACTATATTCACTACTTCTAGTAAAGTTGGTCTAGACTTTGATTTCCATTTTCTTGTAATTGCTTTTTTGGCAGCCACCATAATTAGACTCAGCAAGTCTTTACTGAGTCTAGGCAATTCTAATTCTGTAACATAACTCAAAAAAATGATCTCATCAGTCAGTCCAACCTGCTCACCCAGCATCTCTGACAAAGTGGTCTGCAGGGAATCCCAAAAGTCTGCCAGCTCATTACACTCCCAAAAATATGTTCCCAGCTAACTCTTTCTTGCCCGTCATACCTCCAACATTTGCTATCCACCCATAGCCGGCCTTAGGCATAGGCCAACTAGGCAGCCGCCTAGGGCACCTCTCTAGTAGGGGCTCTTTTTCAGTATTTATTTGGTGCAGATAGACCAAGATGGGGGCACTGGGTGGTGTGGTGGGGGTGCCGTGGAGCCCTTTTGCCTAGGGCACCAGTTGACCTATGGCTGCTCCTGTATCCACCTAACATATTCAACTGATGGACTGGTAAGGTTAAAGTAGTGTGTTATTATCCATTCACCAAACAAAAGAAAATAATTCTGTTCTTGATATATTGAGATGTTGGGATATTAATGATTGAAAGTCTGGATTGCCACTACTGACCACCAAGTGTTTGTTTTGATATTTATCACTCTTAAAATAAATCACAGTGATTTGCATAATTCATTAACATTTGAGTATCTGTGAATATAAATGATTGCTAATTATGTCATGGAAAATAAATCAGAAAATATCCATTTTCAAGATACTGTACAATATTTTTAGATTGTTTCATATGTTTTATGTCATATAAGTCTATGCTGTGAAGGCTAGATACAAACATCTAGGAAAACCAGTTCTGGATTTGTGGTGGATCTTGTTTGTGCAATGATGTCTGCAGTGGCCCATAATCATTATGTGTAATTTGAGGCAAAAATTGCCACTGCAGTACCGGAAAAATAATTTTCAATCTCCATTACATTTATAGCTATAATGGTAAGCTGTACACTTTTAAAAAGCTCAAATATTCCTTATCTATTTGCTTAATTTCTCCCTGGGCCTCCGCTGAAAATTGGTTTTGTTCCAAGTCAGACTTTTCCGGTAAACAAATGTTAAATAAAATAAAATAAAAATAAATAATTATTTGCGTATGTACTTGCTTATCCTTTGTTAACTGGACAATTGTGCTTGCCTCTAGACCCCTTTTAGGCATGAATTGAGCCACATGAACCGGAGTAAATAAAACACACACACACACACACACACACACACACACACACACACACACACACACACACACACACACACACACACACACACACACACACACACACACAGACACACGCACACACACATATATATAGATATAGATATCCAGATAGACAGTTTAGTGTCACCAATCAACCAATATGTTTTTGGAAGTGAGAGGAAACCAGAACACCTGAAGAAAACCCATGTAGGCATGCAGAGAACATGCACAACTCCACAAAATTAGTGCAGTCAGGATTGAACCCAGCAACACAGTGCTGTGAGTCAAAGATCTCACCATTAAATCTATGAATTCCTATTTGTGCTCAAACATAAGTATACTGCTACCAGACTTTTAATGTGGAACATATTCCTACACAACACAATTACATCCAGTGCTACAAATCTCCATCTGGCTGTACCTCAGAGTTCTCTTTTATCTGCAACATTTAAGAAGTGTCCTTAGGATATGTTTTGACCGAAAGGCAGCATAATTTTAAGCACAAGTCCCATTAGGTGGAATGTTTCCACTTCTAAAAAAAGTACACTTGATTGCATGCGCGCATGTGTGTGTGAGTGTGTGCGTGTGAATGCATATACATGAGTATTTGGATATATATGTTAGACAGCAATTATTTATTTGACACCAGACATCAGATTATCACTGGTATGTGTAACGATATTGTTTCTGACAACCATTTCTTAGTTCATTTCACTCCTGCATAAAATGCAAGTTGATGAATTTTAACTTCATATCAGGAGAAATGTTGAATCACCCTTTCAGCACTTCTCTTTTAAGTTCCGCTACTGTACCTACAGTGTGACCATCTTCAGTGAGTTTGATAATCAATGCAACTGTTAACATTTAATGTTTTAGTGACCTTGTTTCTTACTTATTATTAATGATTTCCCTTGATGTCATTAAAGCTGTTTAGCTTATTTATTATTATAGGCTTCTAAAGTAAATACAGTGCAAGGAAATAGAAAACACAAAGTTTAGATTTGGAAGTAGGGGTCAAGAATTTGATAGACAAAGAAGATTCTAGTATACATACAGAATCTAATAGAACATTCTTAAAATATTGTTTATATCTGATATAATCATAAACATAAAAAAACACACACAGTGAATCCACATTTTATTTTCTCTGTGGTTGGGCAACCATGAAATTAATATATTTAAGTAAGGAACATGGGGAAAGGGGGGTGCAGGTATTCTTGGTCCCCTGCAAAAACAGGTTGTGAAAATGTAGTTTGCTTCTGACACGTTAGATTAAATGAGTTTTAGATAAAATTTTGTCAGTATATTGTGTTTAGATAAAAAATGTACTAGATAAACCTACACACACACACACACACACACACACACACACACACACACACACACACACACACACACACAAAACACAGACACACACACACACACACGCATACACATATATATATTCACACGACTGCATTAAGTTTTGTTGAGTGATGGATTTGTCAACAGAGTGGAGTGCAGTGGAGTGTACATGAACAGCAGAGTAAATTATTTTTTTTCCTAATGTGTGTTTTGCTGACAAAGATAAGAGGGTTTGTATTAGGTGTGCATGTGAGTGTGTGAGTTAAGGTAAGAGAACGGTTTAGGTAAGAGGTTAGGTTTATTGTGTGTGTGTGTGTGTGTGTGTGTGTGTGTGTGTGTGTGTGTGTGTGTGTGTGTGTGTGTGTGTGTGTGTGCATGTGTGTGGTAAGGGGATAGATTTAAAGTATATTTGAGTGTTTATGGCATAAGGTAAGAGTAGGGGTTAGGTAATGGCTGAGATTTGGTGTTTTGCATTTATGTCTGTATGTGTGTGTGTGTGTGTGTGTGTGTGTGTGTGTGTGTGTGTGTGTGGTGAGTGTCCAAGATTATAGGCCCATAGCTTCATAGGAGATTACTAGGCTAACTGCTCAAGAGCCTTTATAAGCCTAGCCAATATAACCTGATTTTAACCAGTATATGGCCCCTAGTGGCATTAGCGGCATAAAGATGGCATGAGTTTGCCCTTATCCCTTGAGTATTTTACAGATTTTACAGATTTTCCAGATTGCTCATATCCATAAGGGACATAACCTCCAACCCAGGTGCAAATTTATGGTTCCACATCCATCAATCCAGATTGGTCTTGAAGAGGGCTAGGGAAGGATTCTGCTTTACTTGAATAGGAAGCTTATTCCAAAAAAGGGGCGATCTCTGGAACATATATCTATCTCTCCAGGATGTTCTGTTTGACTCTCTAAGTTTAGATCCCTAGAGTGGGTGACCATTGTAATGTTTATTTTGTGGATATTTAGTAGCTCCATCAAGGCTGGATTTGTGTGTGCCTTGTAGGCCAGGCATGTCACCCCTTAATAGTCAATAGGAGACAGAGTCAAGGTAAAGGGCTTTCATTCCAACTACATAGGACATGTTGTTCACACTTTTCTTAGTAAGAAATCTCGGAAGTCACTTCAGCTATTGTAAGTGCCTAGTCAAGTTCATTCCAAATGGCACATTGTGCTCAGTTAATGGTCTAATGAGGGCTGTGTACAGTGGGACTATAACCTCCCTGGATCTGCATGCCGTGCCTTTACTTATAAGTTGTTCCACATAGAATGACTTCTTCACTCTGTGAACAGATGACAGTCAAAGTTCAGGCTGCTATCTACCTGTGCACCTAGGTCCCTTACCTCTGAGTCTACCCTTAGTGATGTGTTGATAATGTTGTAGTTAGCATGGGTATTTGATTTCCCAAAGAGCATGATACTGCACTTCTTTGCATTTAGTTTCAGGCCGTGGTTCTGACACCAATCATTTGCCTGATTTAGACCCTCCTGAAGGATATCTACATCATTAGGATGATTCAATGATTGTCCCAGGTTGAAGTCATCTACAGACGTTGTCATTCAGAGGCCTTCTATATTGGTCTAGGAATCCAAGAAGTAAATTATGAACAGGAGTAATCCCAGCACTGAGCCCTGTGGCACACCATTAGTAAATGGCCTCTTGCTGGATCTTGAATCACTCACTTTAACCATGTGTCTTGTTTCTGAACCAACTGGCTATCCATCTGGCAATGTAGGGATTTATACCCAGTTTTGTGAGTTTACTTATAATACCTGAGTAGAGATTCTGTCAAATGCATTGGTCAGGTCAAGGCAGGTGACATCCACTGTTTTGCCCTCATCCATAACCTTAGTGACTTTCTCAAAGAAGTCCACCAGATTTCATAGGCATGACCTGCCCTTGATGAAGCCAAATTTAGTTGGGTCTAGTATTGGGATGTTTCCTATGTCTTTATTTATCAAGTACATTATTACTCTTCCATGGCCTTGCAAACAAGACTAGTCAAGCTTATGGGTCTGTAATTTCCCAGGTCAGTTGACAGTTCTCCGTTATGCAGAGGAATGACCATAGCTGTTCTCCATTCTATTGGAACAAAGCCTGTCCAGAGGCTGTGGTTAAATAGAGATCCTACTGGGCCTGAAAAGTCTTGATTTAAACTATTTAAGAGGCAACCTGGTATATCATTGAGGTCCACCGATCATCATCATCTTCTTTTGCTTGTTCCCGTTAGGGGTCACCACAGTGGATCATCTGTTTCCATTTCTTCCTGTCCTCTGCATCTTGCTCTGTCGCACCAACCACCTGCATATCCTCTCTCACCACATCCATAAACCTTATCTTAGGCCTTCCTCTTTTCCTGTTACCTGGTAGCTTCATCCTTAGCATCTTTTTCCCAATATATTCAGAATCCCTCCTCAGCACATGCCCAAACCAATGTAATCTTGCCTCTCTGGCTTTGTCTCCAAACCTTCCAACCAGGGCTGACCCTCTAATATACTTATTCCTAATCCTGTCCACCCTCATCACACCCAATGCAAATCTTAACATCTTTAACTCTGCCACATCCAGCTCTAACTCCTGTCTTTTTGTCAATGCCACTGTCTCCAACCCATATAACATAGCTAGTCTCACTACCCTCTTGTAGACCTTCCCTTTCACTCTTACAGGTACTCATCTGTCACAAGTCACTCCTGTACTCTCTTCTTCACCTCTCTTCTACACTAACCATTACTCTGAACTATTAATCCCAAGTATTTAAACTCATCCACCTTCGCCACCTCTACTCCTTGCATCCTCACCATTCCTCTATCCTACCTCTCATTCACACACATATATTCTGTCTTAGTCCTGCTGACCTTCATTCCTCTTCTCTCTAGAGCATATCTCCATCTCTCCAGGGTCTCCTCCACCTGTTCCCTACTCTCACTACAGATCACAATGTCATCTGCAAACATCACAGTCCACGGGGACTCCTGTCTGATCTCATCTGTCAACCTGTCCATCACCCTTGCAAATAAGAAAGAGCTCAGAGCTGATCCTTGATGTAATCCCACCTCCACCTTAAATGCATCCGTCACTCCCACCGCAGACCTCACCGCTGTCACACTACCCTTGTACATCGATGCTGTGTTTTTAGTTTTAGACAGTGCTGTAACTACCTGTTCATTGGTGATAATTTGAGGATGAGTGATAGCGGGTATTTCTTGGGGAGAAATGGGGGTGATGGGGAAGTGAAGTTTTAGATGAATTTATTGGCCATCAGATTTGCCCATGAGATTGCGGATATAACTGAAAAAATACCTTATTGGAGGCTATTTTTACCTCAAAGTCTGCTTTCTGAGACTTGACTAGCTCCTTGATTCAATTATTTATACTAATGAGGGACTTATTACTCTGTTGTGCACATTCCCTCTTACTTCTTGATAGGATTTTCTTTATTTTGTTGTACAACCTCTTAAAACCAGGGGTCCACCAGGGTGGCTTGTTTTTGTGGTTTGACCTGTGCTTATTTGTGTTTGGTACCTTCATTTCTATGCAGTTGTTTATGTGGTCATTCAAGGCTTTAGTGTACTCCTCTGCATAGGCTTCTGTGTTTTCCTGGATTTGGCGGAGCTTGTAGTCTAGCTATGTTGTCACTTAATAGGAGTAATTTGCCTTAGAAAAGTTCTTAACATTTTTGGGACTCAGTGGAGAGTCTAGTTTTACCTTAATTTCCAGGGACACTGCTTTGTGATCTGAACTTACCAGTGAGGACATCACACATGGGGAGGAGGTGCAATGCCCTCTCATATTTGTGAGTACTGGATCTAGGTTCACAGGAGGTTACTAGGCTAATAGCCCTGTGGTCTTTATAAGCCTAGCCATGTTTTACCCATGTTCCCTAACTGACCCTGGTTAGATGGTTGTTATTTGCAGAGTGAGTGTCAAAGGAAAAAACTTCAAAGACCAATACACGTAAGGTTCAATTAAGGCACTTTAGTTTACTTGCAGCAAGGAGACAAAAGCATGCAAATACAAGGATTTGTCTAACTACTAACAGGAAGTATGTTCATTTTTATACTGTTTTACAAAACATGGCCTTCTAAGCTGACATAATCAAACACAACTTTAAGCATTGTACTACAGCAGGTGTTACTTCAGATTTTCTGCTGACATGACTAGATTTGTGAGAAACTTTTTAGAAAAACAACCTGGCCTTGGTGACCAGTACTTCATTTACAAGCATCTATTGTACACTGTTGCTTTTCAAGGTACTTTCTAATACAGGTACGAGCAAATGCTGATTGCAGTTCATATTTTCAAGCAGGGTTTGTCCTAATTATCTGTTATTTCTACAGCTGTGTATGTTCTCAGAGTACAGTGGAACTTCTTGTCTGAGTTTCATATAAGCAGTATTGTTCTATTCCCTAATGCAAGCAGAAATCATCTGCTTCTCAGTAAATTTCCAAGGCACAAGTAAGATTTAGCTGACAGTACAAGGTCAAAAAGCAACTGCAGTTTGTACAGATTTATGCAGTGTGAAATAGAATAAACGTGTTAACTCTTTTAGGCTCTGAATGCACTAAGCATATTACTAATACATATTTTTCTAATATTTCCCCCCTATTAATACTTTTATTCTACTTTAAAAATAAGCATAAACAGTTTGTTTTCTTCTCCTACCCTCTTCCACTCAGGATTTGCAGTTAAGAGAGTAATTCAGTTTAAACTTATGAAAGCATTTTCAGTCTTTTAACAGTTCTTCAAACTCAGTACTTTGATATAAGGTTTCAGAAACTGAAATGTCTATTAGGTCTTTAACCAGTCTTTTCATGCAGGGGATACCACAACAAACACATACTCCCAGTAGGAGCATACCTACACAAATGGCAATCAGGATGTTCATTAGGATGGTACCCCACCCCCCAAACCATTTCTGGAAAAAGTCCGTCAGTGGGTTTGGGCCTGGTTTGATCATGGCCGACACTTGCTGAATTACTCAAGATGATTGTCTATCTCGTGTTTATGGTCAGGAATATATGAACATCATTCTTCTTGGATTAAAGTGCACGTACCACCTCTCGCCGCTAGGGTGAAGTCGAGAGCCATGTGGTTTTGCAGCACTACAGTTCTCATAGCATTCAGTTCATCAGTCACCAATTTGAGAGCAGAAAAAGTTGCGTTGCTCATTACTTCGAGAAGTTTTGACAGTTTTCTCAGCTCCCAGATCGATTTCACTGCTCCATATGCTGGTAATATGCCTGCCCATGATATAACGCTATGACTCAAGTCCATGTGTGTCAGTCCTTTGCCTAGAGAGTGATGGTCTTTTCAACGTGCATCGATTTGTCCCACTGGATTTACAGGTTTCTTGATGACTTCTCGGACATTTTGAATTTTCCCATGAGGCAAAACTGCAGTGTGTCATATGGCCGGAACCAGGTAACACAAAAAACAACTGCCGGACCAATTCTCAGGTAACCATTTGTATGCCTTTCTGCCACACACAAAATAACAATCCTCTACTTTAGTAGTAACCTTGCTATGAATGTACACTCGCCCTGCATGAAACATTTTTCTATCAATTATAGACAGCTGTTTATAAAGTACAGAATTATGTTTTACTTCATCAAGTGTTTTGTGCATCAATCCAAGAAATGAATCATAGTTTGTATTACAATAAAGATCTACTTTGTTACCTTTAGTGTAACATCTATAAGGAACAGTCACATTGCAATTGCTCCAACCCACCTGAACAATATCATTTTTATAAAAACACACAGTTCTCTTTTGTAGAACAGACAAGTGCAATGCTATTTTATCTTGTGCTATAATGGTTGAGGTATCATAAATCAATTTTTCCCAGGTCTCATTGACCCCTAGGGGGACTATAGTCATTAATAACCCCATGTATGCTGTCGGCAAAGCTGTGCAAATCCAGCAATTCGAAACATTGAAAGTCTCAGCATACACATATTTAATTGCCTGGTAAGTGTTAAAGTTTGGATGCCAGTTTATGAGTGACGCTTCACATTTATTCTGTGTGGCTGGGAAAAGAAAAGGCCACAACAAAAAGATTATTGTCACAAATACAGTTAACAGGATGATTATGCAATACTTCTGAGGAAAGTCTTGTTCTGCATTCCTGTTTCTTCTGGACTCTATAATTTTTGCTCTTGGCATGTGACAAGATTTTTGTCTAGTTCAAAGTCTTTAACTAATTTACAGTGTGTCAGGTGGATCCAAGAGGCACGCTCCATGATCTTGACTGCAGTGGGTTTTGACAAAAGCACTTGATATGGACCTTTCCACTTTGGAGATGCCCAATTCTTCTTTTTGACCACTTTCAGCCAGATCCAAGTTCCAGGGGGCACTGCCACTTCTGACGGTCTGGTTCGTTCTTTATCTGAAACAGAATTTAACTGCAACAAATGTTTAGAATTTAATAACTTATGCATATACTCTGCTAATGTATCATCAGCTTTCTTGTCTGTGGGCATAAGAGATTTCCACTGAGGTATATAGTAAGCCCTTCCAAAGAGCTTTTCAAAAGGAGTCAATCCTTTTGCATTCAGAATAGTTCTCATGCTCAACAGTGCCAGGGGCAGACAGTACATCCAATTTCTCTGTGTTTCTGATATTAATTTTCTTAGCTTACTCTTTAAAATCCCATTATGCCACTCTACTAGCCCTGCTGATTGAGGGTGATACGCACAATGATTTTTTAAAGAAATTCCGAAATATTTACTTAGCTGTTGTATGGTCTGATTCACGAAGTGCGTGCCATTGTCACTGTAGATCCTTTCCGGAATGCCGAATCTAGGGATGATTTCTTTGGCAAGGACTTTGGCTACTGTTGTAGCATCTGGATTTTTAGTTGGAAAGGCTTCCACCCATCTGGAAAACATATCTACAATGACAAGACAATACTTCTTATTTTCACATTTATTCAACTCTATGAAATCCATACAGATAGTATGAAATGGATACGGTGGTGTAGGGAAACTACCTTGCTTGGGCTTTAACGCCTCTTGTGCATGATGTTTATTACAGGTGTGGCATAACGAACAGAATTTTTTAGAGTAATTTGAGAAGCCATATGTCGTGAACACTTGGTTCACCAGCTGTACCATCCCCCCTGTTGAGAAATGGCTTTGCCCATGGTTCAACAAAGCTGCATATCTAAACAAATTAGATGGCAATATCGGTTTCCTTTCTTTAGAGATGTACAGCCCCTTTTCAAGAATTGCTCCTCATTTTGCCCATCTTTGTTTTTCAGCTTTCGTAGTAAGTGTCTGCATTGTTTTTAACATTTCTAAGTCTAAAATCTCAGAGTGTTGTAATTCCTCATTCAAAAGAAATACTTCTGAAGTTGCCTGCTTTGCATCTGTGCCAGCTCTCACATTATCTTTTGAAATCCTATCCTGTTGCTTTGTATGAGCTGTGCATTTACAAATAGCTACTTTCTGAGGTAACTGAATAGATTCTAAAAGATCTAAAATAAACTGTGCATGATTAATCGGTTTGCCAGTAGATGTTATCATTCCTCGATTTTTCCACTGTTGCACAAAAACATGTACAGTAGAAAAAGCGTACTGGCTGTCAGTAAAAATGTTCACACATTTGCCCTTTACTAAGGTACATGCCCGTGTCAAGGCAATCAATTCTGCTGCCTGTGCAGATAAACTGTGTGGTAATGATTTTGCTTCTATAATGTCTGTGTCAGAAACTACTGCATATCCTACTAGGTTCTGTCCTGCAGGGCCCCTTTTGCATGAGCCTTCCACGTAGTATGTCACCTCGGCATCATCCAAGGGAACATCCGTAAGATCTTTTCTAGGCAGTGTATTTTGCTCAATCACCTGCAGGCAGCTGTGTGGTGTGCCATCTGCAGGGGTTGGGAGCAAGGTAGAAGGGTTCAAATTCGTATATGGTTCAATTGACATATGAGGTTGGCTCAACAATATAGTCATACAGGAAAGATGCCTAGCAGGTGAAAGATATGCTACCTTTTCTTGCAGTAAAATAATCATGACTGCATGAGGCACTCTCAATGTGAGAGGGTGGAACAACACTACTGTACTGCCATTGCAGCTGCAACTACTGCTTGTACACAGTGAGGTAAAGACCGTGCCACTGGGTCCAGTTGTGATGAATAATAAGCAATAGGGTGTTGCTTGTCCCCATGCTGCTGCATTAACACTGATGTGATATAACCTTGATTACAATCTACAGTTTGGAAAAAATGTTTATGATAGCTTGGTAATCCCAAAACTAGTGAGGACGCTATTAACTGTTTCAGTTTGCAGAAGGCAGATTCTGCTTCTGGTGTCCATTGTAACAAATCCTGTGCTGCCATAGGCTTTTTTTAAAATCAGGTTAGCCAGTGGTGCAGATTCCAAGGCATAGTTTGGAATCCAGCTCCGACAAAAATTAGTCGTACCCAGGAAGGACATAATTTCCTTCTTGGTAGTGGGTTTTGGTGCTTGTAAAATCGCTATTTTTCTGTTGTCATCTAATGTTCTACCCTCCTTGGA
This sequence comes from Protopterus annectens, assembly GCF_019279795.1. Taxonomy (NCBI): domain Eukaryota; kingdom Metazoa; phylum Chordata; order Ceratodontiformes; family Protopteridae; genus Protopterus; species Protopterus annectens. The sequence goes on from NC_056737.1 coordinate 1,610,320,731, forward strand.
TATTACATATCCTAGGTATTTAACTTGTTTTTTTCAAAGCTGCAGTTTATTTTTGTTTACTTTATGTCCTTCAGTGGCTAAAAATTGTAATAGCGCTATAGTGTCTTCTTTACAATCTTGCTGGGTGGGGGACGCCAGCAGGATATCATCAACATAAAGCAAAATCTGACTACCTCTCGGTGGGGTAAACCCCGCAAAGATGCTTGTCATTTCTTGTGAGAATATTGTTGGACTTTCACAATACCCCTGTGGTAGTCACGTATATGTATACCTTTTCCCCTGAAATGTGAATGCAAACCAATGCTGGCTGTCAGGGTGTATTGGTATCGAAAAGAACGCATTGCTGATATCTACCACAGAAAAATATTTCTGTTGAGGTTTTAAATCATTCAACAGGGTGTGTGGGTCTGGCACCGTAGGTGCCCTTGGTATTACTGCATCATTTACAGCTTGTAAATCTTGGACCATACGCCACTCCCCATTCGCTTTCTTAACAGGAAATAAGGGTGTGTTACATGGTGAATCAGGAGATTCCACCAGCAGCCCTTCCTTAAGTAAAGCTGCTATAATAGGTTTGACTCCTACCTCTGCATCTTTTCTTAAGGGATACTGTCTTTTTTGTGGTCTAAATGCTGACTTTGGCGTTATAGTAACTGGTCCCGCTGTACGAATAAGTCCTACATCTGATTTTCCTGTTGACCAGAGATTTTCTGGTATATTCTGTAAGGCATTCTCTTCCTCCTTCAATAGGAGTGCTGATCAGCTGTCCTTGCTAGACTGCAAGTGTACAGCTTGGCGGGTCTGAGTTATCCAATTCATCTTCTGCATTTGTATTCCCTGTTCTGACAGTTCTAACTCTGTCTGTTTTTCCCATCTCGTGACTTTTTCTCCCAAGTCTACCCATTTCACATTTTTGTCCTTAGTTAAGCTAACATGTGGTAATCGATTAGATTTGTAAAGTGCAAAGAACTCCTGGGGCAATGAACAGCTGGCTACACTGTTCCCTTCTGTGTCCCAGTACAGATTATGTAATACCAATCTGTTTGCATGATTTCTAAACAATTCTTGCTCATATTCCTTATCAGGTCCTAGTGTGTTACAATAATACAGAGTACAGTGCAACAAATGCTGTTTATCAATGTCAAGGGAGGGGAACTTGCTGATGGCTATGTTCATCAACTCTTTGGTCACTGCCCCTGGACCACTTGTAACCAAGTCCTGGCTGTACCAATAAAACATTCCACCCTCCAATTGCACTGCAAAGGTATCAATTTGTCGCTGTGCTTCCATACCCTGCATAGTCGGAACTACTGCTATACCAAATAGCTGCATAAGGTCTCTGCCCAAGAGGTTTACTGGGCATTTTGCAGATACAACAATTTTACTTTTCTGGGTCAATCCTGAAACAGGATCAGTTATCACAATATTATGGGAGAGGGGCTCCCGATACAGCTGTCCATTAGCTGCTTTCACTAATATGTAATCAGGTGACTCTGAATTCTCTGGCAGTTTGGAGGGATGTACCAGGGTCCGTGAGGCCCCTGAGTCACACAAAAATGTGACTTCCCTCCCTTCAACCAGGAGTGTAACTTCTGGTTTTGTGTCTGCCAAATAGAGCTCTAAGCTCAATAAAGCCAAATCCAATATTTCATTTTCTTCACTATCCGTGACTTCTTGCACTTTCTCTGTTTCTTCTGTCACATTCTCTACTCCCTCTATCACATTCTCATTTGTCCCTTCTCTGCTATCCCCTTCTAGTGATTCCTGACTATCATATAGTCAGTCCTCACCCTCCTTATCCTCCGTGGTTGCCTTCTTGTTTTTATTGCAATCCCTTGCCAAGTGTCCTTTCTTACCACATTTAAAACATTCACCCCTTTTCTTTCACCCTTCAAAGTCCTCTGATCATTGATCAGATTGTTTGTTTCCCTGGGCATTTCCCTTGCCCTTTTTCCTGGAGTCTACTACATATACTTCTGCTCCATCTTCTACAGAAAATACTTGGGCTTTCTTTTTCTTTTTGCTATTAACATGCCTTTCGGCATGTCTAGCATATTCAAGCAATGACTGTAATCTGCTTGTACGATGATCTACCATGTGTTTTGTAATAAAACTGCTTATAGGTGCAATACTGCCTTTCAAAAATGCATTCTTTAACTGTTGCTCATATGGGGAATCGTGTGTCTGATCTTCAGGAACCTGCATTCCACAATGGTTATTAAAACATTCTAATAGTCTGGCATAATATCGGTCAATAGCTTCATCTTCCTGTTGGATACATTGATTAATGCAAGTCCAATCTGCCCTAGGCTTCTATTTCTCAGAGATTCGGTCTGTAAGACCTTTCACTCAGTTGTCTAACTCTGTGCTGCTATGTGGGAGGGGCCTGAGCGCAATATCACGGGGATTCCAGTTGCCACTAATCATGTGCCAATCTGGTCCCACAATTTGTCTGACTACTTTTTCTACCTCTTCTCCATTTAAATTATAACTCAGCCTCATTCCTTGCAAATCTTCTAAAAACTTTCTAAAATTAACTTTTGGATGGGGAATTCCCTCAGTGGCTTTCTGGATGTCTTCCGGAGTCCAGGGTCTATACACTAGAATAATTGGGTCCTGTCCTTCTTGCCCTGCATGAGGATTAGGCACTTCTATAAGTAGGCATATTTCTTCTTCACTCATATATCATGAATTTCTACCCATTTGATATAATTCAATATCTCCTTTTGAGTTTCCTGCCCGTGTTCGAGACCTGGTCTCAATGGGATCTCTAACAAGCGGTTTCGCTTTTGTAGTGTCTCTACTCGCAATGACAGCAGAATATCGCAGGGGTGGACTAATTTGTTCACTTGCCTCATATACTGGTAAGGGAGGCAGAGGGGCTGATGCTATTACTAAATTATTGTCCTCCTTATCTAAAAACATTGCTTTTGAATTATTACTCTTTTGTTCCCTTCGGTTTACTTCCTCAATCCACCTGTGTGCCTGAGGAATTCCTAATTGACTTTGCTTTTTTACCCGACCTTTAGAATCGGCTTTAAGCTGTTTGACAAGTTTGACAAACAAGGATTTTTCTAGTTTACCATCAAATTCATATTTATTAACCCATTTTGAGTAATATTTAATATTATCAGCATGCTGTGACTGCATGTATTTCGCGTCTTCGGTTAACGGCAGATTTTGGGACCTTTTTGTACAATTATTACCCATTTTGTTCTACCCATTGAATTGTTACATAACACCTTATTTTTACATGGTACCACGGATATTTTTATAGTCTCTTCAGAATGACTGCCTACCTGCTCTGTTTCCCTGATCTATGACAAGACAGTAATCTTTCTGTCCCTGACTAATAAACAAAGTCTCTAACAGAACAAATACAGATCTAGTCCCTGATCTAAAACAGAAAAGAAGGTAGATTCACCTTACCTGAGCCTTCATGATTGATCACCTGGTTCGAGTAAACCCGTCCTTCAGTCACAGATCAGAAAGTGGCTGGCCTCTTTTGTACGACAATTCAGTAGGAGGACTTTTCAAATAAGAAGAACCGATGTGGTTTCTTCCCTGTACAGTTTAAAGCCACCTGGCCTGTCTGATCCGAGGCGAAGTGAAGGTTTCCGGTCCGAAGGACCAATCTGTCAAAGGAAAAAACTTCAAAGACCAATACACATAAGGTTCATTTAAGGCACTTTAATTTACTTGCAGCAAGGAGACAAAAGCATGTAAATACAAGGATTTGTCTAACTACTAACAGGAAGTATGTTCATTTTTATACTGTTTTACAAGACATGGCCTTCTAAGCTGACGTAATCAAACACAACTTTAAGCATTGTACTACAGCAGGTGTTACTTCAGATTTTCTGCTGACATGACTAGATTTGTGAGAAACTTTTTAGAAAAACAACCTGGCCTTGGTGACCAGTACTTCATTTACAAGCATCTATTGTACACTGTTACTTTTCAAGGTACTTTTCTAATACAGATATGAGCAAATGCTGATTGCAGTTCATATTTTCAAGCAGACTTTGTCTTGATTATCTGTTATTTCTACAGCTGTGTATGTTCTCATAGCACAGCGGAACTTCTTGTCTGAGTTTCATATAAGCAGTATTGTTCTATTCATTATTTTCCTAATGCAAGCAGAAATCATCTGCTTCTCAGTAAATTAACAAGGCACAAGAAAGATTTAGCTGACAGTACAAGGTCAAAAAGCAACTGCAGTTTGTACAGATTTATGCAGTATGAAATAGAATAAATGTGTTAACTCTTTTAGGCTCTGAATGCACTAAGCATATTACTAATGCACACATTAATGCATATTTTTCTAACAGTGAGTCTATGATCACCACCAACTGCCTCAGTGCACGAGGGACATAGGTGCCACCCTGGGATGAATTTACATGCTCCCATCCGATTGTCTAGGTTGTGCGTGAATAGGGTCATCAAGGAGATCCACTTCATGTGAATTAAGAGTTTATTTCAGAGGAGAAGCAATCTCTGTGAGACATCTGGATGGAGCAGTGGTGCAGCAGTTTGTGTTGTCACTTCACAGCAAGAGGCTCTCTGGTTTGATTCCCAGCTGGTGTCCCTTCTATGAGGAGTCTGCATGTCCCCCTTGTGTTCCTTTAGGTTTCCTCTGAGTGCTCTGGTTTCATCCCACATTCCAAAGACATGCATCTGGAGTGTTTTTCCCTGGGCCTCCGTTGAAAATTGGCTCTGTCCAAGTCAGACTTTACTGGTAAATGAATGTTAAACAAATAAAATATATCTTTGTCTCTCCAGCATGTTCTGTTAATATCACAGGCTAGGTCAAGATCCCTGGAGTGAGTGACTCTTATCCCATTTGATTTGTGGATGTGCAGCATTTCAGTTAGGGCAGGCTCATAGACTGTTCTATAGGCCAGGCACAAGTTGTCTCTCAGCAGCCAGTAGAATACAGAGCACAGTGACAGGACTTTCAGTCTTTCCATGTAGGTCATGTTTTGGTGGTCCAGAATTTTCTTGGTGAGAAACCTCTGTGGTCTCTCCGGTTACTACAGGCGTCTGGTGAGGTACATGCAAAAGGGAGCATTGTACTCGATTAGTGGTCTGATGAGGGTTGAGTACAGGGGAGTTATAACATCCTTAGTCTTGGATACGATGCCCTTACTTATGAGATGCACAACATAGAAGGCTTTCCTTACCAATGTGGGAACATAGTGAATGATGTGTTCCCAAGTCTCACACCACTAGGTTTGAGCTTAGGGGGGTGCTGTCAATATTGTAATTTGGAGAGACTTCCTCTTTGCCAAAGTGGATAATAATGAACTTTGTTGCTTTTTGTTTTAGTCCATGGCTTTGGCATCAATCATTTGTCTGTGTTAGCCCCTTTTGTAATATGTTAACATCATTTGGATACTCATTGATTGCATGCAGTTTGTAATCATTGGTGAACTTGGTAAGTCACAGGCCATCTACTTTCACCTGAACTTCAGAGAAGTAGATTCCAAACAGTAGAGGGCCCAGCACAGATCCTTGAGGTATGCCACTGGTAACTGGTCTACTTTGACAGTGTGCGTTCTATCAGTGAGCCAGTTGGCTACCCATCTAGTGATGTAATGGTGACTCCCCTGATGGGTGAGTTTCTCAATGATACCTGAATGGGAGATTGTGTCAAAAGCTTTGGCTAAGTTAAGATAGGCAGTATGTACTGCTTTGTCTTCATCCAGGGCTTTGGTGACATTCTCAAAGAAGTCCACCAGGTTCAGTAAGCATTAAATATATTTTATGAAGCCAAACTGGGTTGGGTCAAGAATTTGATGGTCACCTATATCCTTGTTGATAAGGTCCGTGATTATTCTTTCCATGGCCTTGCAGATAAGGCTGGGTAGGCCTATGGGTCCATGGTTCCCAGGGTTGGTAGATGGACAAGGGGATTACTGTTGCTGTTCTCCACTCTGCTGGAACAAAGCTGGTGCTCAGTCTGAGGTTAAAGAAAGTGCCAAGTGGTTCCACTAAGTCTTGTTTTAGATTGTTTAGTAAGCAGCTTGGGATGTTATCTGGCTCCATAAAGGCCATGTTTTTGGCCTTGGAGAGTATTGATATGATGTTTTCTTTGGAAATACAAAGTAGATGACTGGTGTCAGGTATGTTTTAGGATATGGCTGGTGGGGACAGGGGGTTGGGAATTTGCACCAAATCTGTCAGGTAGCAGGTTGGCAATTTCCTTGGGTTCAATTTGAGAGGTACCATCCACTATAAGCTCGGCACATAGTTGGGTATTCCCTTTTAGATGTTGGCTGTAGCTAAATAATGCCTTACAATTATTCTTAGCTGGGGATGCTAATTTAGCTTTGTAACTAGCTTTTGAGGACATTACAAAATATCTGATTTGCTTGTACAGGCTATGGAGGGTATTCATCTTCTGCTGAGTAAGTTCTCTCTTATTCTTAGACATCAGTTTCTTCCTTTTATTATATAACCTATTTATACTTGAGGTCTGCGAGGGTGGCCATTTTTTTTGGGAGGACCTGGTTTTGATCTGGTCAAGTACAGCTGAGTCTATACAGATGTTTAGTTGGCTATACAGGGCATTTGTTTACTCCTCTGCATAAGAGTCACTGTTGGCTGTGTTACCAAGGGGTTTGAAACTCTTTATATAATTTACTAGTAGGCTGTAGTTTGCTTTGGAGAACTTTTTCAGTTTTTTTGCTCCTGCGGGGGTGTCAGGTCTGATTGTTACTTCAAATGAGACAGATTGGGTTCATTCACGCTGATTTTGTGGTCTGAATGTGTGGAAGGAATTGTAGCCTTGCATGGCTAGGGTGCTCTCTGCGGTCTTGAACTATGTCTCAGTGAGTGCACAGATGTCAGCATCTTCCAAGGTGAGGAGTTCTTCCAGGGAGTGCAGTTTCCTGTTTAGGCTCCTAGCATTAAGCAGCATAACCTTGAATTGTCTTGAGTGGATTTTTTTACTTCAGAAATGTTGTTGTTTTGACATTGCCTAAAAAAGGCACTATGGGGGAGGCAAGCGCCTTTGCCAGTATCCAAAGCCTAGAGGAGACAGGTGAAGACCACCTCTGGCAAAGCAGCATGGTCTGTCAACCATGTCTTCCTAGGTTGACAGATACTAGATCCCCCTGCACTGACACCAGAAGCTAAGTCAATTGTTGAAATCAACCTTTTTTATGTATATCGTGGCATCACCCTGGGTGAAGGTAGAATGTTGTTTAGGGCTAGGGACATACCTACCTGGAACACATAATCTGAGAGTTCAGTCATGTCTGTCTTCATATAGTCCAGAGAGGTATATATTAAGTCATTCACCCCAACATGTACTATGACAGAGTTATAACAATAATTGTTGTTGCATGACATGAATACATGTGTGATTTGATGGATCATGGCACCTGACAGGTATCTGACCATGACCTTCTCATTATCCATCCTGGTTTGGAAGACATCTGTGTGTCTCACTATGGACTCGCATATGACCAGGACATTTGGTTTTGGGGTATTTTTCTTTACAGGCTTATTTGCTGAGGCACTGGTGTGTGTGTGTGTGTATGTGTGTGTGTGTGTGTGTGTATGTGTGTGTGTGTGTGTGTTGTTATGTGTAGTGGATTCTATTTGCTTTGCACTGTGTACAAGTGGTTTTGCACTTGGGAGGTCTCTGATGTTTTGGTAGGCTTCTGTTGAGTACCTTCATGTATGTGGATTTATGTGTTGTGACCTTGTTTTGCTTGAAAGGTGATGCATGCGTGTGTGTGTGTGTGTGTGTGTGTGTGTGTGTGTGTGTGTGTGTGTGTGTGTGTGTGTGTGCTGACAACCTGTTTGATGTCCGATTTGTTGTTATATGAGAGAATTGATTCCAAATTCATAGTGTAATTACATCTCTCATATATTGTATTTGTTTGTTTTAGGAATAAGTAATTGTTAGAATACATGAGGCAATTACTACATTGCCTCAGGATGCAAGTGTTAATTAGGATGACTGGAAAAATGGTTGGAAACTGACCGTCCATTATGGCAGGTTTTTACAATAACTACAACTGGGGAGTGGGCTAGTTTGACCAGTTTTGCTCTAGGATTAACAAAGGGGCTTATTCTATTGAAGGTTAGGGGTGAAAACTATGGCAATGCTTCTTACTGCACAGCACAGCACAGTTTCCCACAATGCAGCAGGGAAGTGTTTACTTACAGACGTCTAGGAGAAAATTGTCTTTTAAGGCATTTGCATCTATACAGGGCACTCCTGAATCCCATTGTATTGTGCGCAGCTTTGTACAAACATGAGGCTTAGATACTTTGTTCACATTAAAATCTTGGGACTGAAGCTGTGGATTGCTGATTTTTCACCTTTCATGGGTACTTTTTTCACTTTTACTTTTAAGCTAAACTACCAAAGGGAAAGCATACAATGAGCTTTCCTCCAGTAGTCTCCAACTCAGATGAGGCTCAGACTACACACTTCTGCCACAAGGGTGTATGCAAGGCCTCCTAATGTAAGATGTAAGATGGCTGAAATAGTGCTCAAGTGTAACGACACAGTCTAGATTTAGCAGATCTGAATCTAATTTATGCTGTGTACTAGCTTCTTAAAGCAACAGAACAGCATTTTAAAGTACAGAAAAATCAGTAAATTGAGGTCGCAAAATGATAAAATCATGTCAACAAAGTGAAAGGAAAGTCACAAGGTACTTATTTTTTCCATTTTAGAAGTGGATGCTTTGGATTTCAGCAAGAATCTCTCCAGACATCTGGTAAAATCACCAAACATTGAGCAGCTACAGTTAGATGACCTGCAGTGGTACTGCCATCTGCACAAACTGGCAGCTCTTTGAGCAGCTATGAACAGTGGGAGATTATGGAGTGTTTCCTATAGAGGCTTTTAAACTGGAGAGGTTTGCTTATATACAAGGCACAGAGAACCACGTTTGTATGATGTGCAAACATGGGGCTTTTATATAAGCAGGATGAAAGACTTTTACACAGTTAATCTCTCAGGCCAATCAGATAAAAACACAATAAACTTTCCACCAGCAGTTTCTGACTCGGATGGGTTGAATTCAGATTTGCTCCCACCAGAGTGCAAAAGAACCCTCTTAATGTAAAACAAACTGGTTTTGAGCTCAAGTGCAGTAACAAATGTTTTACAACAAAAGTTCAAATTCCTGCAGTATCAGGAATCCTTGGAAATAATTAACTAAGCCTGAGAAATGTTTAACAAAAATACAGAAAAAAAGTGCACAACATAAGAGCACTACAACACAGAAAACTTTTGGAAAACTTAGAAATGTTTTGGCAGACTCATGAGAACTTTAGCAAACTCAGTGCAGCTTTTATAGTACCAGAGGAGGTTAGGAAATATAGGATTTCTAGGAAATTTGTTCCCCTGGTGAGAGTACAGACCAGCTGCTCCAGGGTGCTTCTAGTGATAGAATTATAGTAAGAGTGTTTAAAAGGCAAAGTTTATGGTTAGGGTTAGGGGCAGGGTTAACATTTTTATGTCAGTGTTTTTTGCAGTTTAGTAATGAAATTGCTGCTACAGGTGACACTCACAAATGCCACACCTTTAGTAAGGACACAATACGCAAGACCTTGGGTTGCATAAGACATGATTGTGGCATGGGTTTATCTAACTTACCAGGATGTTTGTGGGTTACATACAGAAAATATATTTGTGCAATTTTGACATCACTTTTTAATGAATGAAGTGTTGTATGTATCATATATAATAAAAAAACTATGAAAAATATAGCAGTTGTTAGTTGGGACAGAAGAGGACAGAGACTAATCAGGGGCCAATTAGTTTGACCCCATCGGTTTTCTGAAAAATGATTTAAAGGATTGTCGGTTGGATATATCACAACATGGTTTTACACAGAACAGATCACCTTTTACAAATCTGAATAATTTTTATGAGCCTGTTTTGCAAGCATTAAATATGGGATTATCTGTAGTTGTGGTTTATCTAGATATATCCAAGACTTTTGATTGTGTTTCACACAATGTAATCATAGATGCTATGTATAAGCAGATTATTAACCCTTGCATCATTTGATGGGCATACAGCTGGCTTTGTTGGAGATTGCATATTGTCAGAATTGATAATCAGACTTTTTACTGGGAACAGGTGACCAGAGGAGTTCCAATTGGTTTGGTTTTAGGACCTATACTCTTTAACATTTCTTTTTCCTTGATACCTAAATCTTCCTCTTTATGGTTGGCTAAATAAGCCAACAATATTAAATTTGAATGTGACATGACTGCAAGGACAGCACATTTTTGTAAATCCAAAAAAATTGAAGGTTATTGGCTTGTTCAATTTTTGGATATCCCTCATGGGATAAGTATCATGTGTAAACATCAGACTTGGTATCATGACATGATGTACAATCCTGTAGACATCTGGACACAAGTTTTATGTGCAGTAGTACTTCATGAGACTGCCTCCAGCTGGTCATACAGAACCTGCTACCCAGGATCAAACACCTGCCCATGATGCATGGCTCCCCACATGAATCATCAAGAAAATATACTGTACAAATTCCTGTAGTGGCAGTTGGATATAGGGTGATTAAGGTGCTAATGTAAGCAGGGTACCTCCTGTTTGGGTAGGTGTGTCCTGACCAAGAATGATACAATGGTAAATGTCCTGTGATTGTAGGAAATAACTATGTACTATATTTCATGTAACAGTTGCCTAAAACAGTTATTTCTGTATGTAAAATACATAAATCTTACAAGAAACAGAATAAGCAACTAAATTGCTACAGGAATAAGCTCTCATCTAGGAAATTAATTAAAATTCTAAACCCTGCATTGACCGTGGGTATGTGTTGGCCTAAAAACTCTTGTGTGTCCCGAATATATCCCATCCTGGACATATGAAAATGTGGCAACCCTACCAATGGTCAGCACATTCACACAATAACTGGCCAGCCTCTTAATCCCTCCTAAAACCAGTGACCTTTGGAGGAAAGGTGTTGAATGACACTTGAATGAATAATGACAATAAGTGAATAAACATGCAGCACGGGTCCAGAGCAGTAGGGAATAGGGAATGTTGCATGTGTAGTACTGCGGTTTTCCCAGCAGGAGAATGGATGCCTGCTGTGTAAGTGAAGCGTTGAGGCATATGTTAGGGTAGCTATGAACCATGGGTATACATATAAATGAAGCAGAACACCAATAGTGTAGTGGTTAGAGCATCCACCTAACGTAAAGGCATTCCTGGTTCAAGTACGACCATAGCACATATTATTTGCTTGTGGAATGAATGTCTCTGTGCTGTAAAGCCAACATTTAAACATGTGAAGGTGAACATGTGTTTTGCATGGGGCCATTAACCGGATTCCTTCAATCAAAGTGGTACTGTCATAATGAATAAGGCACATGTAAGCACAAAGAAGTGGCAGTAAACATATGTAACTCACAGTAAGCATATGCGAGTGCGCCTGCGCGGGTGTAAGCAGCTCCCAGCATAGCAAAAGTATGTTTTTATGTACAGATGTAACTGATATACATATATATATATATATATATATATATATATATATATATATATATATGTGTGTGTGTGTGTGTGTATAGATATATATCCACAAACATAAAATAAATATATATATATATTTATATATATATATATATATTGTAAGAATGAACACTGTAAGAATAAAGCATACACAAGGGTTGTGAAGGGAATCTAGAGCAACTAAGGTATTATATAGTGCTTGCAACGAATGTAAGATAAAGCTGCCCAAGAGTGAGCAGAGCACCGCTATTCACACCAGATGCAGGGTTATACCAGTGGGCATAAAATCGTTGAACTGCTACGTCAACATTACACACAGATGGAATGTAGTTCATGTTGTGACCACCTACACGTGTAACCTGCAAATGGCCGTAATCCATAACACCAGGAAAGGCACTTATGTGCAAATATAAATGGCGGGAGACCCTGTGAATACACGAGGCGGTACAAAATGTGTGTAGGGCCCCAAACGCTCTGGAGAGGGCAATCTGTAAAGGTGTGTCATGGCTGCGATTTCAGGTGGATAATAGCTGTTACACATGGAAACACGGGTGGGGTGGCGAAACTATGGCTATGCGATTATGGATCCAGGAGTGCCATGGTTGGTTGCGCCGGTCCCAATGGACAGGCCCGTGTAGGTCAGCTAGTACGTAATAGGCATATATGCATACGCACATGCAGACATCAATATGTTGAAGTACATTCTCTGTAACACATGCACTCCATTTATTGACATAAATAATATGAATGTGCACAGACAAACAAATACAGTAGCAGGAATAATAGGCTGTGCAGATGAGGAACAGGTCAAATGACACTCTATCACAGCACAATTAGAATCGGTACTCCGTACATGAACATATTGCGACATCTGTCCACTGTATAATGTGCTAACAGAGTGAAGTGTCGGTGTCATAATGACTAAGGCAATAGTATGCTGTTTAAGCAGGTATAAAACCCAATATGCATGTGTAAGTAAGTGCATATGGTCGAGAAATGTATTGGTCAATGGACACACAAATGTGTATATATATATATATATATATATATATATATATATATATATATATATATATATATATATATATATATATATATATATATATATATATATATATATATATAGTATATATATATATACATACATATATATACAGATATATACATATACACAGAAAAATAAATATATATATATATATATATATATATATATATACACACATATATGTTACTGTAGATATACACATGTACATAACTAGGTTACGTTACAGCAATCATGGGTAACATATGTTCAGACCGGACATATGTTAGTGGGAGGTCCAATAAACAAACGTTTACCTCCCACACCTCCCCAGCTAGGTCATCCAGACATACGGACATGCAATAAAGGTAAATACACCGCTGCTTTCCAGACCACCAGCAGGAAAGTACCAGTGGGAGAGATCTGCAAGGTCTACACTTTAAACATGGATAACGGGGTCCCTTGCAGTACACCAAAAATTTGCCATACAGGTGAACCTGTGGTGATTGACGTGAGCAGGATGTAGCAGTACACGGAACAGTAGGTTTTGCCAGTGTAATAACACATGGGTTGACCAAATGTACGACATGTGTCCCGAGATGGGGAAAGTGGGCTGTGTGTAGGGGTGTGTTCATACCCCAGCTGCGACCACAGTAAGTATGAGTCATGAGTGCTGTAAAGGGGTGTCAGGTAGGGGAATCATGGGTATGCAATAATGGGCCTAAGTGCGCAGATGTTGGTTGGCAGACATGTATTAGGCCCACCCAGTGGAAGTAATTAATATTCCTATGTGGGCACAGCAGACGCTCATACCTCCCGAACCTGAAGAGCATATCTAGTGGATAGTCCATAAACCACTGGGGGAACACATAGGGAATATATCAGTGCCCTGTACCCGATTATCATGGACGTCCGTGATTACAAATCAGAATCTAACACAGTCCTAACTAAACCCTTCCAGAAATAGTGATATTAGGTCAACAGGTGGCAGAATACACTTAATAACTGACAACATATATATATATATATATATATATATATATATATATATATATATATATATATATATATATATATATATATCTATATATAGACACACACACACACACACACACAAAATATATATATAATATTATATATATATATATATATATATATATATATATATATATATATGTTACTGTAGATATACACATGTATATACCTAGGTTATGGTACAGCAATTACAGGCAACATATGTTCAGACTGGGCAAATGTTAGTGGGAGGTCCAATCAACTAACGTCTACCCCCCCCACCCAGCTAGGCCGGTGTGACATACAGACATGCAATAAAGGTAAATACACTACTGCTTTCAAGACCACCGGCAGGAAAGTACCAGTGGGAGAGATCTGAAAGGTCTACCCTTTAAACATGGATCACGGTGTCCGTTGCGGGACACCAAATATTAGCCTTGTAGGCGAACCAGTAATGGTTGAAGTGACCAGGATGTAGTTGTACACGGAACAGTAGGTTGTGCAGAGTGGGCAGTGTGCAGGGGTGTGTTCATACTCCAGCTGCGATCACAGTAAGTATGAGTCATGAGTGCTGTAGAGGGCTGTCAGGTAGGGGAATCATGAGTATGCAATAATGGGCCTAAGAGCGCAGGTGTTGGTTGGCAGAGATGTATTAGGCCCGCCCAGTGAAAGTAATTAATATTCCTAAGTGGGCACAGCAGATGCTCATACCTCCCAAACCTGAAGACCACATCTACTGGATAGTCCGTAAACCATTGGGGAAACACATAGGGACTATATCAGTGCCCTGTACCCGATCATCATGGACATCCGTGATTAAGAATCAGAATCTAACACAATCCTAACTAAACCCTTCCAGAACTAGTGATATTAGGTGGACAGGTGGCGGAATACACGTAATGACTAATGACAACATGTATGAGACATAAACAGCATGTACCTCGACAAATGTGAATGAATACATATGCCCTGTGACTGTCAATGTGTCAGGTTAATAGAACCAATCATCTAAATGTGTCCCTGAGGGTGTTATGCAGTGTCCCTGATACAGTGTTCATTCTCCCCCATTCGTATGTGAGGTCTGCTAGTGACAGAAAGCGCATATTCCACCGACCACCTTAGGTAGATGATAGCATAATAGTTTGGGGTTACCACCTGTTCGCCTTTGTGAGGGACACTCCCTTCTGGGAAGTTGTGTCCTGCAAAATGAATCTTATTATGGCACATGGCCTGTGATTTCGGGCAAAGAATCAATATATTGTCTGTAGTAGTTGCATAATATGATTTTGTTATATCTGAAACACCTAGATGTTATAGGAAACAGTATTAGCAACTATAATGCTACAAGAATAACCTTTACTTATGCAAACCAGTTAAGTAGTCAATTTACTACTGGCTGTGGGTATGTGTTGTCTTGCCAAATCTGACATCTCTACATATAGGTCCTATAGGGCTGCCACCTTTCCAAATGGCCAAAGTGGGACCTGCTCCGTAGAAATGTCAGATGTACCAGGTCAGAACATGCCTAGAGCCGTGCATAGTACAGAAATATACGTATTAGCACAAATCAGAGCTTAGTCTAGCAGCAGTCAAGTTGCGTATGCTACTTTACATAACATATAGAAGTGTCATTTATACAATAACCGTTACATGCAACTATTAGAGAAATGTAGAATACAATATTGTCCTGTAATCAGGAAATTTGCTATGCCTAGATTATTCTTGCATGACACATATGCCTAATGAGGGACTGTCCCACGCAAAGTGGGACAGGTGTTAATCCTAAAGTCTTACTTCAGCCAATTTACAAGGTGGAAAACCTACAATAGGTATGCTGAAACATGACCCGGCAGACAGATGTGGTTCTCAAAACACATTTACTTGTCTGCATTGCAGAGTATCAGTTCCCATGTATCAGCCAGATGGGAGCAGATTGTATGAGGAACACGCATATAATATGATTAACTTACTGGACAGGCCCCCGATTCCGTACAGTCGAATGCCATGCCGTTGCCTAATGGTCAGCCATACCTGATACTGTAACCATGTAGTCCGATGTAATAGGCATCACAAGGGATCGCACCCACCCAGCGTGAGTGACAAATGCAAGCACCAATGTCGGTGCATGTGCAAGTGAGGAAGCAAGCGGGTGTAAGCGTGTTTGGCTACCAGTATGCGAGTATTGCACTTTTAAAGAAATGTGGAGTCTAAACAAGTATAAGAAGCTGTAACCAGAGTTCAGCAGTGCTTAACACCATGCAAACCCACGCACAACTGCTCCCAGCTGCTGCAATGTGCCTTACCCACTCCGTATCCAATGGCCTTGTTCTGGCCGCAAACAAAGAACCATCCTTTGCAAGTGTTGGTAGCAACACCCTGCGTACACAGCTAATATGAATTACCAATACACCATGGCATATATACAAACAATAGACAGTACCACACACATACCATACAGCACAGTCATCCAACAGTATAACAATGTACTGGCAGATATGTCCGGACCACTGGTGTTTGCAGACCTGCCCGTCTTGTGTTTAAGTGTGTGAGCATGCCCAGTATGACTGTTACACATGTTGTCAACTGACATTACCGTCATACCTTCATGTGTTTGAGCATGCCCAGTATGGTCAACTGGATCGCATGTGTTACATGTCCAGGTAGTCAGTACAGAGGTGCCGACCCCTGTTTTGTACACTGACAGGTGGCATGCTGTGTCTTCAGGTATCCATCGGTCACGTGGCACTGACTGTTGCTACATTTCTGCACAGCGTGGGGGGACATCCAACTGTATCCACATTCCTACACAGCACCGGGGGGGGGCACACATGACTGTTACATGTGTTCATTGGAAGGGGGGCACAGCTGACAGTTGTACACTTTTGCTACTACTGTATGGGTATGTCAGGTACTCCATTTCAGTGTGTGGACCTACCTAATGTGAGGCATACCAGTGTACTACATATCCTAGCTTTAATTACCAACATATTGGTTTCAGACGTCCTAGCCTTCACAACCTACATCCAACTGCCTGGTCTGCTGTAGTCTGTCTGTGTGTATCTGTGGGGGGTGGGATCATCCATTGGGCATATTCAGAGGCCATTGTACAGCATTTGCCTGTATTGGTCCACATCTGTCCAGCTGGCTGAGACTTGTGTGGGCTGTATGGACACACATGATGTTAAGCCCATAACCTGCAGTGGGTTATGCCCACTAATTTGCCCAGCCCAGCCCTTCTAATTTGGTTGGATTGTTTCTGAAAATGTCCCCGCATGTATACACCGGTGATGTAGAGTGTGGAAATAACCCATATGTATGGGGCTTGCTCACTTTATCGTAGTGTTCTGGGACGGGACGGGCCTGTAATCTGCAGATTGTGCTCATTATCACCTGTTTGCGCAGCTTGTTCAGCTTGACTACTCTCCTTCTGCTGTTGTCCCTCCCAATTGCACTAGGCAGGTATAGACACACCCTAAGCTTAGGCGTGCTAAGGCAGGAGCAATCTCAAGATACAGGGCTCCAATGTACGTACAGTATGCCTGACACCCCCCCCATGCTTTCACCTATATTCGAGTCCTGCATCCGGCTATCTATACACATACACTCTTGGGATCTGCATCACACCCTGGGGATAAACAGGATTCACTATTTTCAACCTCATTTGCAAAGTATTGTCTTCTAATGCATAGTTACATGACCCATACTGAGCCTCCAAAATAATAACCACTGCTTACTGTCACGCAGATCTGCACACAACTGGTTAAAAGTTCCTTACTATCACCATATTTGATGTCCCTTGTTCTTCCCAGCAACAAAATAACCAATCTCTACACGACTCAAACCCGGGACCCTGCACACCACAGACGATGTGCGTTACCACTAAGCCATGGCAGATGTACATACATCCGAGGTGATCATGCACAGATCATCCAGCACAGGCATTCAACAGTATAGGACATGTATTCCATCATGTAGATTTATGTGTGATAATGTCCACACACATATATATATATATATATATATATATATATATATATATATACATATATATATATATATATATATATATATCTATATATATATATATATATATATATATATATACACACACACACACACACACACACACACACACACACACACACACACACACACACACACACACACACACACACACACACACATATACACATACATATGCATAGATATAGAATATATATCACAGCAGCGGACCACATGACACCAAAGCATTAGACAAGAATGAAAAGGAAACCACATGTGCCTCCTGCGTTATGTACTGGTGTTACTATCAAGGCAAGTGTGTTTTGTTGCATCACACGGGTCAGACTGTATTAAGGGTAAGACTAGGGCTGCTGACATTTACTCACCAGACCTATTGGCAAATGTATGTGTATGTCTTGCCAACCCAGTCTCTTGGACGATTGTGACATTTATGGACACTATATAGGAAAACAACAAAGCACACTCAACACATCCTGAAGCTAGCCACTCACAGATACCAACACATAGGATATGACTGCCAAACACACACACCTGTAATGTCTTGGAATAGAACACCTACCTGTCTATTCTATCACACTACAGCATTACGCAATTACAGAATGCACTACCAAGATTACTCGGACACGACACTCCCAGAGGCATACTTCTAGGTGGGTGACATCATCAGCAATGGAAAACACTCTGACAGGGATTGTATGGAGTGTGAGCAGTCTAAAAGCAGATGGAAATATGCACAGTTGGCATGGCTGGGATTAGAACATAAATCTAACTACCTTATCACACTACAGCATTTTGCAGTTACAGAATGCGCTACCGAGATTACTGGATTACAGCACTCCCAGAGTCATACTTCTGGGTGGGTGACATCATCAGCAATGGAAAAGACGCCGATAGGGATTGTATGGAGAGTGAGCAGTCTAAAAGCATTACTTGGTCCCAAGGCAGATGGAAACACGCACACACACAATTGGCATGGCTGGGAGTAGAACACAGACCTAACTACCTTATCACACTACAGCATTATGCAGTTACAGAACGCGCTACTGAGATTACTGGATCACAGCACTCCCAAAGGCATACTTTGAGGTGGGTGACATCATCAGCAATGGAAAAGATGCCGATAGGGATTGTATGGAGAGTGAGCAGCCTAAAAGCATTACTCTGTCCCCAGACAGATGGAAAAACACACACACAATTGGCATGGCTGGGACTAGAACATAGACCTAACTACCTTATCACACTACAGCATTACACAGTTAGAGAACACACTACTGAGATTACTGGATCACAGCACTCCCAGAGGCATACTTCTGGGAGGGTGACATCATCAGCAATGGAAAAGACGCCGACAGGGATTGTATGGAGAGTGAGTAGTCTAAAAGCATTACTCTGTCCCCAGGCAGATGGAAACGCACACAATTGGCATGGCTGGGATTAGAACATAGACCTAACTACCTTAGTACACTACAGCATTATGCAGTTATAGAATGCACTACCGAGATTACTGGATCACAGCACTCCCAGAGGCATACTTCTAGGTGGGTGACACAGCAATGGAAAAGATGCTGATAGGGATTGTATGGAGAGTGAGCAGTCTAAAAGCATTACTCTATCCCCAGGCAGATGGAAACACACACACACACACACACACACACACACACACACACACACACACACACACACACACACACACACACACACACACACAATTGGCATGGCTGGGATTAGAACATAGACCTAACTACCTTATCACACTACAGCATTATGCAGTTACAGAACACGCTACAGAGAGTACTGGATCCCAGCACTCTAGGAGGCATACTTCTAGGTGGGTGACATCATCAGCAATGGAAAAGACGCCGATAGGGATTGTATGGAGTGTGAACAGTCTAAAAGCATATTACTGTCCCCAGGCAGACGGAGACCAACACACACCAGTGGTGTGATCAGGACAACTGCTATCTACGGACCACTATTACAACACTACATAAATACGAGACATGCCACAGACACTACACCTTTCAAGACAGTCAATATGACCTTCTAGGAATGTGGACATCGACATGGATGCTGGCAGTTACGATGTACATATCTGTGAACCAGTGTGTTCAATGTAGGAATCCATCCTGAAGTGGGGTATGGCCATCTGTTGCCTGGATGACCACTATTGCTATACAGGATTACAATGGCCATGCCCATACACATAGAGTTACATAACCGACACAAGGTGTCACTGGGCATGCTCACACACTTAGTAGTAAAGGGATGTTTTGTATGCGCTCTGATTCTAAACATGGAAGGTCACAGTGTGTCTATGGTTGTCATTGTTAGCATGAACTCTGCACTACATATATCTGACTTCTACACGTCTGCTGCTGTCCATCACCTTAGATGCACCAATCTAAACCTGGCACACTAATACCACCCGTGGTGATGTCCTGCCAGGAGTGGCTACTTTGCCCATATAGTACCATTCATAGATGAATATCCTGAGACCAGGTTAACACCCTGACACCTAGAGGACAACTGCATTGTATGTGTATGTTAAACAGTGCTAGATATGTAGCATTCATAATCACAGCTACCAATCTAGATCCAACAATGGGGAATACTGACATCTGTGCAGTGAGGAACACCTGGCTGAAGGCTCAGTTGTGCACAATAGCACTACCACCATATACCTCAGATACAGACGTGGGCCATAACACCGTTACGGACCGCTCCAGGTGGTGGTGTCCCCACGTACATGAAGGCCACTCACATGTACTGACCAGTACACCCTCAAAAGCCATCACAGATGTGTCAGGTGCAGATCACAGTGTCAAAAGCCACATTCTAGGATGTAGCCATGTCCTTGGACCAGCAACACACATCCATACATGTGGCAGAACATACATTAGTACAACACCATGTTACCCATGACCAGTGGACTGTACCTAGCTCTACAGCAACTGTGCAGACTACCCATGTACTGACACAGTTCCATCATGTGTTATGCAATGCAATGATGCCACTGTTCATAACCAGGTCGGCTGTACATATAACAGGGGCCCTGGGTCATATACAGCTGTAACAGATAACTGTTGCCGTACACCAGTAAACACACTCATGTTTGCATATGACATACGTGCACCTGCTGTGGATATGTACATGCCCCACACACACAAAACACATATGTATATAGCATAGCTGTTGCTGTCCTTCATGCAGACAGGTGGCTACAGCAATTACACACATGCACATGGAAGGTAGGTCCATGGCTGTTGAATACTAACAGTACATAAGGTGTGATAGCAATGTTGACTGAGTTAACATTCCCTCTGTACTGGTTACCCATGACAACTATCATATCATACAACAGTCCATGTGTCATGTATGTCATCACACATGTCCACCAATTGCAATGCCTACAAACATGGCTAAATGACAGGAATGTAGGACCTACACACATGTACATGTAGTGGTGTGCATTCAGCTACCATGCATGTGCAGTAGCTGATGTTTGCAGTTGATCTGTGTCTTACTACAACATGCAGTTGCAATGCAGCCCCATCATTGCCACCTGTATATGGTGAAATACTGACATTACGGTAAGATGTACATCAGGTATGGACGGATGTGTGTACATACAGTGGTGGGCCAACTTTGCAGATGGATGTTTGCTGAAGACAGCTCACAGGTGTGTCACAAGCCGTCCTACCATAACATGTGAAAACACTAAGCTATGTTTCTGTTAATTGCAGGGGAAGACATACAACCTACACAGCGGTCAGGGTGTCACTGACTGTAAATCACTTGACACCTGTAACACTTATGACCTCCCGTGTGCATATAGCAGCACAATTGCCAAAGGTAGTGTTGGTACACATTGTAATGCGGGCAATACTGCTGCATGTCTGTCATACATATCACAAGATAGCAGGTGTTTGATTCACAGTACTGCCATGTGTGTTTGCTTGTGTGTCCATATATTCCACGTATGGTGGGGAATACATTCCAATTGTCACACCCCCTGCACACTGTTGTAGAGATCTGTACATACTGCAGTGTAGAAAGCAAGACATAGGCAGGAGTGGTGTGTGTATCACACACATGTGAGCTATCTGTATGTGCATGACATAGGTGCATTCAATTGTGGACTCCACAGTGTGTGTGTGTATGTATGTATGGCTGTCTGGTCCATGAAGTGAGGATGTATGCTACCATAGTGAACAGATAGGACCCCTAACCCCTCCAGGTGATGCAATCTACTACCCTGTTGATGTCGTCAATCTTAGACATTACTGACTACCTGTAGATGTTCATTCTCTGTGTCGCGTCATGTAGGTGCACAGTATTGTAATGGTGATTACCACATAGGTAGAGTTCCTCACCTCAACAATATCAAGTGTGTGTGTGTGTGTGTGTGTGTGTGTGTGTTACAGTGTTGTTGACCCCATGAGTGTGGGTGTGTTACTGTGTCTAAATACATGTGTGCAAATACCTGTGTGTGTGTGTGTGTGTGTGTGTGTGTGTGTGTGTGTGTGTGTGTGTGTGTGTGTGTGTGTGTGTGTGTGTATGTGTGTGCAGTTGTGTGTTCTCATCCTGTAATATGAATGTGTATTACTGCTACACAGTGAGGCCTCATGCTATCAACTGGCCTCTACCCTTGACATCAGCTAGTCGGCTATGTAAACTCCCCGCACCATGTAACTGTACCTGTGATGTCACCCAGTATGGATGTCATGCCTCTAGCCACTGTAGCTTATTACACAGCTCACATGCTCCTGGATCAGTAGATGTGTAGACATCTTTGGAATCTCAGCCTTTCTAACAGTGAGGTTGAAGCTACATATGGCATGCTGGTATTGCCATACATGCCTGTGAGTAGTCCACATTTACACATGGGAAACTGCAAACACTGGTACTCAACGGCACATGCAATTAGACCTGAAGGAGGGAAGCAGGGCATCATTACCAACATGCTGTTACTGTTGTTACCAAGACACATACTGTGAACAGAAAACAATGCATTCTAAACCTGTACTACATGGTATGTCTGCTGCATGTCAACAGTACACAACAATTGTAATATACACTTATCTCCCTATTCTGTTCACCCTGTGCATCAGACCATATGAGCATGTCCCTGCACCGATGGTGTGGATGACAGGGATGTGGCACAGGCATCAACATATGCACAGGGTGATAATGTTTGCCAGGGGCCTAGGCTGCACCAGTGGATGACATCATGTGTGTGGGTTAGGGCCTGTGATCTAATTGGCCATGTGTGGTTGTTATGCATGTGAGTGTTGCGGTGCCCTACAGATGTTTCTGGGGTGTGCGTGTATGTGTGCACACAGTTCTGCAATGTGTCTGGCCTACACAGGGGTATTATTGACAGCACCAAATTGTACAGACCAGGATTTACAGCTCACGGTGTCCGGACACAGCCATGTGACCTGTGCCTGCCAGGGGTTGCATGGGCACTACCAGGCAGAGGTACAGATTGGATACTGTCCGATGACACATGTCCACTAGAACTGTGTCCCTGTTGGGACCATCCAGGGCCATGTCCATGTGGTCTGCTGTGTCCTGGTGTGGACAGTGCAGCACCAGCTGCACTGCTGCTGCTACCACCACTATGGGAGTGGGCATGTGAGGTAGCTCGTTCACATAGACCTGCACCAGGTGATGTAGCTGGCCTACGTCCATGTGCCCTATGCCTCACTCCTACCAGATGTTCCAGCACATACAGCTCATGCTCACGGATTGTCATTCCACGGTCAAGGATTACAACCATGTCACCCAATCATCTGTCCAAAACTTCAGCAATCTGCTGTTGAGCATTTGCCAATGCCTGGATGTTGTCATTTAAAGAACGGATGGCAGCCCTCTGAAGCCTCTGCCCTTCTCTGTTCTGCCATTCAGCATGTGTCTGTGCCGCCATTACAATCTAAAACATGCGTCTGGTGACATCAGCTGCTGCGCTCTGTCCTGCAGGGGCATGTCAGCCAGAGGTCCTCCTATGAGCAGCACTGGCCACATGCCTGTGTGGCACAACTGCAGTCATTTGACTGACACCATGGTGTGAATACACACCTTCTGTAGCCACCACACATTCCTGTTCCAAGCTACCACACGCTAACTGTCCTTCCTCCATGGCCACTGGTGATGGGGTATGTGTTGGCATGAGAACTGTGTGCGGGAATCAGGGGGATATAGGTGGAATGGCAAACAATGGCACAGATTTAGCCCCTGACAACTCTGCCTGTGCCTTAAGCATATGTTCATCATCACTGCTAGAGTCTGTGGGGACACTAACATCAGATGGAATGCAGGAGGGTAATGCACCTACAGTACCTGTGAAGGCAAACAAAGACTCTACATTACAATGCAGACACACCTACACACACACACACACACACACACACACACACACACACACACACACACACACACACACACACACACACCATGCATGTGATTTGACAGAAGGCTTGCAACATGCATGTGATATTGCAGACGGCATGCAGCTCAGACAATAATAGTGGTAGTTATCATACATCCCTGGGTTGCACACAACAGACACAGTGCCATTGCATGGAATCATGAGGCGTCTCTATTGCTATACAGTGTGGATTACACACACTGTGCATAGCCATGACTGTGTGCATACACAATACATATATACTGTGGATTGTCACCCACATCACTAAACCATGATGTGTCATGTGTGACAGGTCACCGAAGGACATATGGATGACACCCCTGCACATCTGCTAACATATCTTAGCTGCCTGGCAACCATGTCCACACATGGCAGACTTGTCAATACACCATGTCCCACATGACATTTGTGTACCACACACATGAAGTGCATGGCTGACAGTGATGTCCAACAGCAGCATGTGAAATGTACTGTATCTGTGGCCTGATGTGGTTGTATGTGTATGTATGTGGATGCTGTACAGGTGACTAGTGTCATGCTGTGACACAGTCATGATGTTCAACACATCTTATGTGGTCGAATTAAGTGATGCCTCCACAAGCTGTGCACAGGCTTGTAGGATGTGCAATGTTCCACATCTGCAATATAACCATTCAACAATGGCTATAGTTGGACCATGTATAGCCAATGTACAACAGGGTGTACACACAAACACATCACATCTACTGTGTGTTGCTACATGTCTCTGGCCATCCTCCATGGCCATGTGTGAACATGTGTTGGCCAAATGTTTGTGATGGCCATCTATCTCACATGTCTGTGTTGTCCCATATGAGATATACCCTTAGATGTCAGATACGCCACTGTTCACAGGGTTATGCAGGCAAAGGGTTGTATGTTTGGTATGTGGGATATGTTTTATGGGATAGTAAGACAATGTTGCAGCCGGACCACTACATGTTATGGACATGTCAGATGGCACATCACAATGTGTGCACTCATTGCAGGGGCATATTCCACAATGGTGAATCCTGTGGGCTGCCCATACTCCAGCTCACTGTGTAGTACTGTTTGTGTACCCCACATGTGTAGTTCTGATGTATAGTACATATTCCTACATTGAACATTACCTCCACTGTTGTATGCACAGCTGTGCACACATCTAGCAATGACAGTTTCTGTGGTTTCATGTCAGTGTTTCATTTAGTTTGTAAGTATTGCACATAGGTAGCCAGTGTGATGGATTAAAGATGCGACCTGTATATTGTGACTGCACCATACATTATGTGTACATGTGTTAACTGGCCACATGGTGAATTGATCTGTGCATTAACATGCCTGATACTTATAACTGTCTCACCTGCAATGACCTGCTGTCTCTGCGGAATGCCAGAGGTACCTATATAGGGGTGACACAGCAGTATGATCATTATCCATGACTGTATGACAGCTACATGGTGCAATGTGCATGTTAACACACTCATCAGTACTATAATATATACTATGGAGTATGCACATGTGTGCATACACAGGGTAGCAAACTATAGTATGTGGCATGTGTGTATACATGCCCTGCATATGATGTTACATTACATATTGTACAGTGACACATGCAACTAAATGGGATACAATAGTTATATGTGCAATAGTGACTTACCAGGCAACTCCAGGCTCGGTGGTTGAGAGACACCCACCTCCACGATGGCAGCTAGGGTTTGTGGATGCTATTCTGATGATGTCCCCAATTTGTCCAGTAGCTCCTCAGTATGTGTGAGTGAGGGCTGGGTTGGTGACACACCAACTGTTGCACCTTGTTCCCTGGCGATTGCATTCACACGCTGTTTTGCATGTCTGATCAGGTCCGTGCAGTGTCTGCACACCTGCTGGTATGTGCGGTTATGGCCACCCACTTCATTAACCCTCCTGCGAAGTTCCTGCCACAGGTCATCACGCTGCTGTGCATGCTGTGGCACATGGCTGAACAAGACATCATAGTTGTCTTGGAGATAAGGTATAAGGGCCTCATCCTCCAAGCGGCTATAAGCTGGGAGCCTTGCTTGAGGCATATCTGGAAGACATAATGATGGAGACAGGTCACAGTATCTCAGAGATGCACAGAGATACAGCTGCACATACATGTGTATTACATTTAGTACATATGAACAGTTGTCTTTGCAACTCTTCATGACACTGACACCACTGACATGTTTGTGTCACACACATGTGACACCCAATGGGGATTGGATATTATCACCATATATGTGTGTCACTTGATTACATTGCTCATACTCCATGTGAATGCTGTCTTGATGTGGGCATGTCTGTTTTCCTGTACTGGTGTTCTTACCTATCAGCACATGCCTGGATGTGTCCACATTAATGTTGTTGACCTTGATGCTGTGTATATGTCACATATCAACACATACACTGCCTTAGCGGACATGACCTGTGACAATGCAGACATGCACACAGAAACCTTTACATGCATGTGTTTTGCCATATACATCTACACGGCACTGTACAGCAGTTCAACATCCTGCCACGTATCACCTGTGTTGCACATGTGATACACATGGACCAATGGCTAGCTGGATGGTATTTGCAGGGATGGTTATCAACTATAGCATGTACAGCCAAGGTCATGTAGTAGTCTGTATGCCCTGGGTCATGTATGAGCATAGGATGTAAGGTTTTCTAGCTGTTTCCAACAGCCATGTTTCCGGTGCCAGGTGAAGCAGTGCCACATAACTGATCCAGAATATTAATGATACATCTACCATGCAGTCATCACACCATGTCTGACAGAGATGAAATGTGCAGCTTTGCTGGACAGGGTTGCATAGTATGGCAGGAGTATGTAACGTGTATGGCACAAGGATCTGTCCAGCATGTGGCAATCCTTGTACTAGGAAGGTGGCTGTCCATGACGTATGTATTTCAGATCAGGATATGTACATGTAGCATGTCCAACATCACAGTGTTGGACATGTCTTTATGCAGGGTAGGCATCATGCTACATAGTGGAGATGAGGATTGTGAAGTCTGGTGTCGCCCATCCAAGCATGGGCAATACCCCTTAAAGGTGATATGTGATCCGATGTTAGTCACTTGAGTGATGAGTATGGCTGTACAATGATCTCCATGCTTATGGATGGCACCCTGTCATGACTAGGGTTGCCTCTTATGACTACCTAATAGGCTTGGTGATGTCACTGGCTCAGGGAGGTAAACTGCACAGCACCATCCCTTACACACAGTGTCCATTATGTTGACTGCTGCCTAGGTGGTAGTTCATGGGAACAGGGTTATTAACCTAGCGGTGACAATGCATTATGCCGCTGTCAGATTGTGCACATATGTCACGCACCTCACCCACAAAGCCCATTCTGTATGTTGTCCACAACACTGAGTCAGCTATTGCTCCTGGGTCATAGCCATTCACATACTTACATACGCAGATGCCTCCCATTTGTCTGTGTGGTATGGGCTACAATGAGGGGGAGTACAACAAATTAACTCTTCTTTACTGTAGCTGCC
Source organism: Protopterus annectens (assembly GCF_019279795.1). Classification (NCBI taxonomy): domain Eukaryota; kingdom Metazoa; phylum Chordata; order Ceratodontiformes; family Protopteridae; genus Protopterus; species Protopterus annectens. The sequence continues at coordinate 1,610,348,271 of NC_056737.1, forward strand.
ACTGGTATGATATGCAAATATCACTCACACACCTTTTGTAGTGTTGGTTCTGTCAACAGGCCACTGGCAGAACACTCCTGTGACATACAAAGGAACATCTAGTATACTGAGTGTAGGTGGAACACAGTATGGGTGATGATGTCCTATGACCTGTCACAGGTATGATATGCAGTGTGAAATCATCCATACTGTCATCTACATCTGTACTCCTAACAAAATATATGTTGATTAAGGTTCATGGACGTTCGGATCAGACTCAGCAGGGTAATAGTGCAGTGCCTCCCATTATGAGTGGTGTCTCCACTTTGTGGGTTGTGATAACTGTTGGTGTGCACCATTCAGTGTTTTCACAGACTGACATGAAGCTATGTTTTACATGATGTGTATGTGTAGAGCAAACTGTTTTGCCATATGTGTATGATACAACCAGAGATGTGGACAGGTCACATGCAGCCTGAGTGCACCTTGTACCATCATAGTTATGGTTACAGAGGCTCTGTAGTGTTCATGGATATGTGATTGTGTACCTGTTGGGGGGGGCAGTGTCTTTATGTAATCCGACACGCTATCTGTATTGCTTATTCATGCTTAGCACTTGTTCAGAACATGTAAGCACTTCATGAGCTACTAATTACTATAGCACTCAATCCTCCTCATTTCCTTCAGGCAAACACTGTTTGTACTTACATTTCCAGCTTGTTTAGAGTAAAACAGCTGTTGTACACACTTTCCTCACATATCTAGTGGGAAATAGTTAAATATTCAGACATGTCCAAGTGTCAATTCCCAGTGTTATCGCCTGTCTATATGATGTATACGGGCATCATGAGACAACATAGAAATTGTCTCATGTACACAGTCAATGCTCCCCTCCTAACATACAACACTACAACCTGTGGGAGATGCACATATGTAGCCATGCTGGAGGTAAAGCTCTCTCCAACCCAGACTGAATCTGACAATCATGTGGGGATGTTAAACGTTTGCACCACACCACACTCATCACATAGTCTCACTAGATCTCCACCACCACAGGCCACACATAGTAAGACTACAACATTTGCGGAGCCTCTCAGTACTACTCTGTGTAGACAACAGAAAACACCAAAGCAGAAACGCAGGCAGCCCCCATCACCCAACACAACACCAATTACTTATAGCTCACAGACTCAGTGTGCCCATCAACTACAGCCAATAGGGCGATATAACATACCCAATACACTAGTCATAGGTGACTCTATAGGCAGTCACACTGATGTCCCACTCAGCAGGTTACACAAGGTGATAGTCACTTTCAGCTGGCTGTCGGGTAACAGGATCCGCAACATAACCTATGCACTCAGGTCACTCCTTAACAGGTACAATATGACTGTGTCATTCTCCATGTTAGTGTGAATGCCCTGAGATGTAACTTCCTGGACTACATGTACAGAGACATGGAATAGCTCTCCGATCTTGTAGTCCAGGCAGGTATTGCCCTAGCCCTGAGAAGCATTCTGCATTTGTCCAGACTAATAACGCAGTACAAGGACTGAATTATTCACTTCAACAGTTGGCTATGTTTCTGGTGTCATTCCAAGGGTATCCAGTATCGGTCTGCTTTGAATGACATAGTTGACAGAACACAATGCTTTGGCACAGATGACCTGCACCTGTTGGCCCTGGGATTACGGATAACATCTAAGGCTCTTGCTACTCCTATAGTGCCTGTTTTAGGCACGGTTCAGATAACATATTCACCACCATAACAGGAACAGGCAAGCAAAACCTGAGGGTAATGCTACTCAATGCTTGACATGTTCATCTCAAACGAACTCACCCGGGTCACTCCTTATAATGGACCACTTCGATATCTCTGCAGTGACTGTGACCTGCTTCTAGGCTCCTGAGCGCACCCCTGCACTAACAGGCTATTACTCAGACCACACCTTTCAGTCATGTAACCAGGACCAGAACACCCATGGCAGAGGTGTGTCCATATTTCCCAAGGATATACACACCTCCAGGCTGGTTGCTTAGCACAATGCATCAGAGGTAATCCAAGTGCAACTAACTGTGGCCATAACTGCTATACAAATTGTAGCTTGCTACAGATTCCACACCATACCCCATGGTTAACGGTCCTCACTTCTTGATGTACTGGAAGGTAGGGTTCAAACAGAAACTACTGATGTGTGACTGACACTACCCCACCATTAACTGGGATACCTACTCATGTACCGACACATTAAGCCAACACTTTCTGGGATTCATAACCTCCAATCGGCTGGATCAACCTATCCACACTACCACCAGGTCCAACAATATCTTAGACCTGGACATTACCAACATGTTTGACTGGTCTTCCACACCTGGGGTTATCTCCTCGTTGGTCAGATCCGAACGTATGCTAATCACCCTTGTTATCCACATCCCAGCACCATACCCTTCATGGAAAACACAGTACAATATTTCTACCAAGCCAACTTCAGGCTTCATATGACAGCAGTAGTAAATGTCATGACACCCGTGCAGATGGACAATATAGTTACAACCGCTGAATCATACACAACTGCACTTAATTAGCACTTACACGACTGCATGGATCATGCTATCCCAAATAGAGCCATGACGGTACACACCAGAAAACGGACGCCATTCTGGGGGTCCACTGCCGTGGACATAATGTACAACAGAAGGAGGAGACTGTTGCAAAGTAGAGTACAATCCCATGAGTGGGGTAGCTCCCTGGTCAGCCTCAGTAGGAATCTGAGATCCCTTATCACATCCTCCAAAGCTAGCTACATAAATATTACTGTGACTCATTCCAAGGACTACCACAAAGTGTTCTAGAGGCATGTCACTACTCTTGATGGCGATACCCACATCTGCTCTGACATACAGTGGTTAGGCATGAACATTACAGAACCGACTGATATTGGCAACATCCTGGCAGATAGATTCAGTGCTAACTTTACACCCCTCTCACACACTAAAGGGCCCAAATCTGTACAGGAACAATGCAGAGTCCCTGCAGTCACAACTACGCAGCTCCAAGCTGCACTCTCTAAAGCCAGAAACACAGAATCCATGTGACCGTACAACATCCCAGGCTGCGATTTACACAAACTTCAGAACAAAATGGCTCCCCACTTGGGCACCAAATTCACTAATAGCCTTGCATCAGGCATTGTGGCCCCTGAATGGCACACAGCAATGGTTATCACACTACACAAAGGTGGCGCCACAATGGCCCAGGGGAACTATTGCCCTATATGCCTGACTAGACTGTTCTGCAAGGCTATGGAGCACATCATCATGGATCTCATTCACAGAGACATTGGTGGCCTCCAAACCTTTGATCCCACCCAGTTTGGATTTGTTAGGGCCAGACCATGACTCCTAAACCTGGTGGAGTCCTTTGAGACAGTTACCAAGGCAGTAGATGAGGGTAAGGAGGTCCACACAGCCTACCTTGTCCTCTCAATGGCTTTCAACACCATTCCCCATTCTGGTATTGTCAACATACACATCCACCTGCACATCAACCCCTGTGTCACGATATGTTATGCAAAGTGGCTCATGGACAGGACCCACACAGTGAGGGTAGCATATCCTAGTTCCTACTGTAAATCAGTTACAATTGGCATCCCCCAGTCCTCGGTCATAGGGCCCCTCATGTTCAGTATATGCTTCTCTGAGGTACAGGCTAGCACAGAAGGACTTACCCTGAATAGGTTTGCATACGACTGCAAACTAGGGGCCATGATTGATTCACCAGCTGATATAGACACCCTCCATAAGTGTGTCACTGGGATGGATACCTGGTGTCAATAACATGGCCTCAAGCTGCATGCCACAAGGTGCATAGACATCCTCTTTGGATTACACCAATCACCCACTGACTATCACATAGGTGGTAGTCCCTACATACATAAGACATAATAAGGGATCTTAGAACACAAGTAGATAGCACCCACTCCTTTGATAACCATATTGCCAAGGTGGCGTGGATATCCTTCTACGTGGCCACCCTAATCTCTAATGGGTTTGTAGCCAGAACAAAGGCAGCCATTGTACCTCTCTACTCATGACGTATGAAACACGTTAAAGGGTACAACACCCCATTTGGGATGTACCTTACGAGCCAACAGCAATGGCTTTAAATACCACAACATTAACACAGCAAGAGGATTACTGACCTCCGAAGGATGATGTATGCAGACCAACTACAGAAACCACAACTGTACTCATTTGCATACTGCATACTCAGAGGTGATCTCTGCTGAACATACAAGGCCCATGTCCAAAACAATATTGTTGGATATGCTCCACATAAGCAAAAGCCACTGAGAGCCACATGCTCTGGGATATGTACCTAAATGCAACGATGACTAGGACGTGCTGGAGGGATACATTCCTGACCCATACACTCACCATGCTTTGGCACATGATTCCTATGTACATCAGGCAGGGACCCTCACTAGCACTCTTCAAGAGATACATCGATGGGTGGATGGGAGCCAGACATGTATACCAGGGATCACTGCAGTGGCTCTGCTGTACAGAGGTGCAGGAAACAAATGGCTCTGCTGTTCACAGGCACAGGACACTTACCTAGGGAGGTGCCGCAAGTGAAAACACTGTAGTTTGGCTTACAAATGGACTTGGCCAGACAGCATAGAACCTAACTATGAACCTATGAAGCTATTACATGTCCTTTGTGCATGAATAATTGACTAGCTCTTCCATTTCAATTAGCTATCATGCTGATACACTGTCTGGTGAATACAAGTAATATGTATCCTGTTATTGTGTATTGTACATGCCAATAGACATACCTGATGTTTGCATAAAATGTTAGACATATCTACCTACAATACTGTACATTTCACATTTTTGCAACATTATCCCATAATGCAATTCATAATTGCACAGCAGGACCACCTTAGATATGTTATTCTCAGTTATACGCCCATACATATGCCTACTGTTACAGTATATCAACATATACTATCCCCTGTTATGGCATGTACTTGTTGGACAAACCCTGCCACTCACAGTGGCTGGAGTGGAATTGCTGTGTTTAAAGTCCTTATGTAGCATCCCTTGTGGTGTATGAGGTGTTTACCTTGTGGCCCACAGCAGTACACACAATGTCTACAAGCGTTACTATGCTCAACAATACATCACTACATAATACCTTTTCCCACTATATGCATTGTGTACACATTCATTAATACAGAACGGCCGACACATACCCATGGTCAGTACAAAGTATAGAACTCTACATACAGTAACATAGTGGGTGTTCTACATACCTTCTTAGTAGTCTGAATTTACGATAATATCAGTCCTATTCCTTTTCTGTTTTAACAGTTTTCTCGTATGTACATATGGTTTAAATGTATGACAAGCCATCCTTTTATACGTAGATACCAGTAACATGTAGTAGCCTGCCACCAATTGGTGTTCCAGAGTAGATGATTACATGCTCATCGGCTGTGCAGCTACTCCGTTAGCCAATTACATGGCAACAGTGGGGTATAATTGAACACTCCACTTGGGCGTTGTCCCTTTGCCCTACCTTCGTGGAAGACAGCCTGGATGTGTTGTTTGTGATAAATTGCAACAGCTATATGGAGAGACACAGGGATATTTAAACTTCATGTCCCCCCTGGATTGTGTGTAATGGCTAGAGGATGTAGTTCTACATGTGAGTGTAGCTGTTATATCAACCGTTTGATACAGAACTATTGCAAACAAAACCTGTAACATCGGCATCTGTTCCATTCCACAACAGCAACGATTTCACATAGGGCCATTATAGTGTGTCTCTCACAAGGTATGTTCAGGCTTCTGCAGATGTCATAGAGTGAGTGGATGTTTGTGATGTTATTACAGTCTGTATTGCAATTGTTTTGGGTGTGGGGAGATGTAGGTGGGTGTACATAGCAGATAAAGATGTGTGGGGACTGCATTTATACATATTCCATATGTGTGTGAGGGCTCCTTCCCTAATTGAATGCCTATCATTTAGTAGACTAATACTACAGTTATTGCAGGCTTATTCATTAAGCCATTGTTAATTGGTTCATATATAGCATGCAGGTGATGTTGGTCCTTCAATCCCTTCGGAAATACATCGGTATGTAATGAAATGTTGCTACGTGAAAGCTGCCTCGTGTATTTCTGTCACAGATATTTGCACTCATTGTAGTTGTGTTGGTGACTGAACCTCTTTGCCTTGGGTTGCCACCTTTTCAAATGTCCATAGTGGGACATTTGCAGGACACACATCGGATTTTAGAGGCCGACACATACCCATGGTCAGTACAAAGTATAGAACTTTACATATATGCCTATATAAAAGCTTATATTCTTGAAGCGGTTTACTTGCTTATGCTGTTTCTTGTTACATGTAGGTATGTTAGATACAGATGACTATTTTATGCAACCATTACATTAACTATGGAACATGCAGAACGTCTCGAGATTGTAAGACATTAGTATTTGTACTCATTTTGGTCAGGACACTACCGCACATAGACGGACTGCCCCTCGGAAGGTGGGACAGGTGGTAACCCTATGTTTAGCTCATGTCATATAATAGTGTATTATAGCAATAACCCATGCCTGGGTGGGGGTAATGGTGAATTTACCCATGGTTGGTGTGGTTTGTTCACGAGGACGAAGCCCGAGTGGCCAAACAAAGACAACCGTGGGTAAATACAGAATTAGCCACACCCAGGCGTGGGTTATTGCTATAAGGTAGTCTCCATATCCTTTGTTCATGACTTTTGGTCATGGCGGAATTTGTGATTGCTATGGTCCATGTTGTGCACATATTTGAAGACTTCAACTGCTGTATATGGCATACCCACGGATTCAGGAACGCACACACTTCCAACAACCACATTACCATTCACAGACTCCCACACACCACAATACCGAACACTCAAACTCGCAACAGTCAGACTCTCGGAACTAACACAAACACAGAACACACTCACGCACACACAGACACACTGCTACCCATCACATCCAAACAAACCATCCTACACTACATAGGGCCAGGTGGCCATGCCCCATACACACCCCATGTGGGTGGCTGCACCCCCCACACCACACCTACTGTAATAATCTACCTCCGAGATAGCAAACAGACACACACACACACACACACACACACACACACACACACACACACACACACACACACACACACACACACACACACACACATTACAGTCCCACAGAAATACACACTGCACTCAGAACACACACACTTACACACACTACAGCAATCAGAAACACACTTAAACACAGTACCTACCTGGACCATAGCACCAGAAGCAATAACTAAATGTCCCATAACATCATGATAATAGTACTCGCGGTTCTAGTGTTTCGGTACTGTGGTCCTTCGGTCTTTAAGCCTCGTGATTACACGTGTCGGTATGTAAAGCTTTTGGTATTTGGTAGTATCCTATTTATATGTACCTCCATGGTTGTGTACATGTTGTTAACCTATCTATATATTTGCGTATATATGTTTATCCGTATATATCGACATATAGCTCGCTATCACTCTTTCTATCTCTATATTATATATATATATATATATATATATATATAGAGAGAGAGAGAGAGAGAAAGAGAGAGGGAAAGAGAACACACCTTTTGTTGTGTACATGGCAGTGTATACTATTTCACGAACTCCGCTCTTTTGTGTTTTAACCTGTCACAATACATTTTATCTCTCAGAGCAGGCACTATTAGTACAAGGGTGAATAACGTAGATTTCAGCTGTTCTGGCCATCTTTGACTGTGGTCTGCATGATATTCAGCAAAGCTTAGACCTGTTTTGCGCATAACCTTGTAGTTATGTTTAAACGATGCTTACCGGCACCTTCCGGCGCATAAACCTGCTAACATGTGCTTAAACGTGCTCTAATGACCTGCATCCAACATCCATTATTCAGGACATCGGAATTACGTAACAGCCCTTGCAGGTCGTGAACCCGGGAACATGCACAAGACAGTCAGTGGCTTTACCACTGGGGCATCTGGGATATGTACAAGTGTTATGGTGTTTAGTATGTGGACTGTACTACGGCTGTTCCTCCATACTGCAAACAAATGTGTAACTCAGTTAGTTTACATATGGATGATACCTATTAATGGTATGTTCAAGTGATGCTTAATGGATGTGCTCCAGCAATGGGAATCCATGTCACAGTGAGCCAGACACTGCAATGTGCAACACCTTGCCACAACCATAACTGGAGAATGCTGGGGTGACAGATACATTGTCATGAGTACTCCCCATGCTTTGGAACTACATCCCTGATTACATTATATGGAGCCCCTCATTAACACACCAGGGAATCCTTGCAGAGTGGGTGGGGAACAGTGGTTACACCCCAGGGATCCCACATTTGGCTCTGCTCCACAGAGGGACAGTTAGTTAATCAATGGGGTGGTGACAGCAGACACGTTTTGACTAGGCTGATGAATGGCTTCTGACAATCAGGCATGTACCTACCGATGTACCTAGGAACATATACATACAGTATCAACACATGCTGTTAGCTTAATTTACTGTTCAGGTGTTGACTTACCTTGTACCAATAGCTGTTGTGTGTACAATAGTTGAGGGCTGCCTATGTAGGATTTACACAGTAGACCACCTTAACATGACAATTTACAGGTGGTCGTGTGTGTGTGCCATCCATTTTACTGTGTGCAGGTGGAGAAGTGTGCCAGTCCATAGGGGCCTACACTGTCAGTGTATGTGCTATACATTCCCTCTTTGCCAAGGCATGGGCATATTGGGCATGCCTCCATCTACCTACTGGGGCTGGCACAGGGTGTTCGTGGTCTGAATTCCTCTGTGCCTGTGATGCTCTTGGCAATTGCGGTGGGCTGTGAGGGCCTTCACAATTATGTCCCTGCTGCAGCTGTTTCTGCAGGATCATATTATGTATAATGGCACATACTATGAAGATGTGGGCACACGTGCCTGGAGAGTACTGCAAGGCTCCACCAGATATATCCAAGCAATAGAACTGTGATTTCAGCATCCCAAACACATGCTCTATGATGATTCTGGTTTGTGCTTGTGCCTCATTATGGTGTTCTTGCATGGGTGTGTGTGCATTTCTGATGGGAGTCATCATCCACAGCTGAAGTGCATAGCCAGCATCCCCCACAAGGTGGCCATTTGGGATATCCTCCCTGACAAATACCTGGTACAGCTGTGAGGCATGCCAGATGTGGGAGTTGTGGTAGCTTCCAGGGCTGCCAGCACACACATCCGTGATAATGCCCTGTGCATTGCACACAACCTGGCAGTTGATGGAGTGGTATCCCTTGAGGTTCATGTAGCGCCTACCATGCTCACCGGGTGGTGACTTGATATGTATGTGCATGCAATCGATTGTACCCAGTACTTCTGGGTAGTCTGCCACATGGTGGAAGAGACGCATATTGCTGGTCAACTCCTCCTGAGTTCGGGGGAAATATATATGCTCATTGGCATGTGGTAACATGGCATCCAGGAACTGTTGGAGTATCCTGGATGCTGATGCCTGTGAGATCCCCATGATAGCTCCAGTTGGCCTTTGAAAGGTACCTGTGGCTAGTATTCTCAAGCTTACACATACCTTTGTGTCCACTGGGATGGGTTCCCCTTTGTTGTTTCTGGATCTGAGGCGTGGCCGGCACAGCTCAACAATTTGCTGTATGATGTCCCTGTCCACCCTGTAATGCTCTACTATCTCCAGATCATGTAGCCCCTGGTAGGTTACCCTTGGTCTGAACACTCTTCTCCTCCTCTGGGGCCTGAAGTGGTTGTCAGCATCATCCTCCACACCACCTTCAGTCTCCAACACATGGTGATGAATCACAGCTATGGCAGCTCCCATCAAGTACATTGTAAAAGTTCCCCATCTGTTTACACCGATGGTGCAGTGTTTGGGAATACACGAGTGTGTGTGGGGTGCCTTCACACTTTATACTATTGTGTTTTGGACACTGATGATGTTATAGGGTGTGTATGTACAATCAGAGCTGCAGGGTATCTTATGTGTTTTACCGCAGGTACTGCTATTGTGGTGCCTTTGGTGTTGAATTACATTTAGCTGCCGTGGATCACCTCTTGCCCTTGCCTTCACTTTTCATAATGATTCCCCTCCCATTGTCAGGCATGCATCCAGCAGCCTGCTTTCTTGTTTTGTACTTTCCCAACCCAGGATTGTGTTGTGAAATGTGTTCTATAGCAGATCTACTGTAGGTTTGCTTTGCTCTGCGGTGACAGTTCTCTTTTCTTTGCAATCCGGCACCTCCCCTATCCTGTTCTGCCGGTTGCTACTAGCAGCTTTGTTAGCTACCGTCAATGGCCCACTGTGAGTTAATAGGTGTTAGTTACTCAGTTGTACTCCAATTACCCTACTGCAGCATTTCCTTATTGTCTTCCCATAACCTTCCTGTTTCAGCTGTGGTGCGCACTGTGCGCAGTCGTTTACCGGGTTGCGAGTGCATTGTCATCCACGTACACATGCGCTTTCTGTCACCATGTGTGCTCTCAGCTAAGCAAAGCTATGGCTACCTCCACAACCCTATCCTGCGGCTTTGCTTAGCAATGGGCAACCCGGATTTGCAATGCTCCAATGTGCTTACAGCTACGGTGGCACACCCCACTGCTGATGTCATGTATACCTCCAGGCCACTCCTCGGTGGTGTACCGCTGCACCGTATGGTACATCCTTAGGCCGGTGGGACATTTGCGATTCAGTATTACTTGCCTCATTCACATGACATTGACTACTAATTCATAGTTACCGCGCCAAACACTGTCACAGACCCTTAGCAACCCTTGCACCTTGGTTGTGGTGTAGCATGCATACCATTAACTATTATGGTGAAATCATGATTTGTGTTACATTGCAATTTTATGACATCTGTATATATTTTCCTTGTGTTCCCGTTTGTGCACACATGCCCTGCGGTTGTACTTTGCGTTAGTGTGGCCATGACATTGAATGTTATTTTTTATGTGTTGTGCATGTTTTTTATGCCATTGGCTGTATATTTAGCCATTGGCATATGTTAACTTTGTAATACGTAAGTTTGGTCCAATTTCAGGGCTCCGATGTTCTGTTTGGAAAAATGTAAACCTTTTATTTTGGTTTACATTTCTGTATGCTTACGCTATGCCTGCACCACTTCATGAATCACTATGCACCTTCATTTGCATGCTGCACTACTGCGCATGGGGTGATTAGCATACATGAGCCGAGAGCTGCGCAGATCTGGTGTATGCTGGTAGTGCACGTAGAATTGGATCATACCTGAATCGCTCGGCGGCCATATTTGGCATTATACCACCTATGCTACGCCTGCGCCTGGCGCAAGCTTCATGAATCCCGGAGTATGTCTTTTTTTTTCATCCATTATAGGTATTTGCGTGGCAAACTATATTTAGCCTATTGGGATTTAATGAATGAAGAACTTTTTTGTTGTTAAACATTCAGTTAAAGGAGCCAAGTCAAATAGCCAGAGGGTGCAACTGTTTTTTTTAATTAGTTGGTGTAGAACTACAACTCGATTTTATTACACTCAATGGTGTGTTTGTGGAATAGGCTTCCATTGGTTATAAATCAATCTAGCGCTCTACAATTGTTTTCATATGTTTTGAAGTCTGCATTTTAATTAGCTTCAGATGCAGTGCAGTTTATTCAAACTATTGAAATATTGAACATGCTGATTTTTCATGATATATAATGTTTTACACACACATGAATCTTACTGGCTTGAATCACAAATCACTGATAAAAATATACTAAAAACTGATTTAAATGAATCACAATTCTTAGAAAAACTATAGAAATCTGTAGACAGTCTTTGACAGTATAGTTTGTGTTTGTGCTCCAGCTGTGATTCATTGTGTATATGCTTTGTCTCTTTTCTTTGTGGTTGTATGACTATGGAGTTCCTATATTTAAGAAAGGGGTGTGTGTGGAGATGAAAGTCCCTCTGCACAAAACAACTTTTGAAGGTCCAGTTGTTCGAATGATGCTTTTTTATGTAAAGCGATTCTTTGAAATGAGTTTTATAGGTTTATAGGTTCATACCAGGCTAATGACCACCAGGGTCTTTACAAGCCTAGCCATGCAACCTAGCCTAATTTTGCAGCAGAGTTCCTTGGACACATATATGGTGGGGCATGTTAGTAAAGAGGTAGCTAAGGGTTATGTGGAGTGTATATTAGCTGAAGATTAATTTACTTACTGTCAACCTCTGTCAATCAGAGACATGGGTGAATTTGTGATTTTCCATCCAGTGATCAAGGTTTCTTTTGAGTATAGTCAAGGATGAACTCTGCTCCATATAGGTGGAAATCTTATTCCATAGCACAAGGATACTTTCAGACACATATCAGTCCCTCCACCAGGTTCTATTTGTGTCACAGACAAGGTTCAGGTTCTTGGATCTAGTGTGTTTGGTGCTGTTTGTCTTGCAGATGTGCAAGAGATCCATCAGAGCTGGATCTGAAGATACCGTGTTTGCTAGGCATAGATCACCTCTCAGTAACTTGTAGAAGTTGAGTACAGAGATAGGACTTTAATGCGATCTGTGCAGGACAGGATATTCATACCTTGGATTCTCCTAGTGAGGAACCTTTGAGGGCATTCCAGCTGTTGCAAATGCCTGCTTAAGTACATGCCAAATGGGACATTGCACTCAGTGATGGGTCTGATAAGTGCTGAGTAATGTGGTACTATTACTTCATTGAATATGGATGCCATACCCTTGCTTATGAGTTGGGCAACACACAATGGTTTTCTTACTATCTTGGCTACTTGTTGTTCAATCATAAGCCATATTACTGTCCACATATTTTCCCAGATCACTAACTATCAGATCAACTATTAAGGGTGTTTTATTGATGAAGTAATTAGCTTAGGTGGACACTTTCTCAAAGGCCACTATAATATATTTCTTTTCAATGCCTTTTAATCTGTAGCTTTCACACCAGTCATTTGCTTGTGTTAGTTCCTCTGAAAGATGTTGGTGTCATGGGGGAGAATCTATGGCACCTCCCAATTTACAGTCATCCGTGATCTTGGTGAGCCACAGGCCTTTGATATAAGCCTTGCCTTTCAAGGCAAGATGGCAAACAGGAGCAGGCCCAACTGGGGTACTCTTCTGGTGACTAGTCTCTTGGCGGACGTGGTCTCACCAATCCTGACTTCTTAGGTCCTATCTGTGAGCAAGCTTGCAATCCAGAGTCAAGTAGGGATTTCTGACCAGTTTTGAGAGTTTGTCAACAACACTTGAGTGAGGTATTGTATCAACAACCTTGGCCAGGTCAAGGTAGGCGGTATGCACCATTTTCACCTTCATCCATAGTCATGTTGACCCTCTTGAAGAAGTCTATCAGGTTAAGTAGGCAAGTCATTTCCTTAACAAATCCAAATTGGGATAGGTACAGTGCCTGTAGGTTGCCAATGTCCTTGCTGATCATCTATGTGATAACTCCTTCCATGCTTTTGCATGTTACTCTTGTCAGACTGATAGGTCTGTAGTTCCCAGGGTCAGTTGATGGTCCACCTTTATGAACAGAGATAACTGTTGTGCCCTCCATTCATCTGGCATGTAACCTGTTTTGAGGCTGCAGCTGAGAGTGCTTCAAGTGGTCCTGCTGGTTCATGGTTTAGGCTATTTAGGAGGCAACCAGGGATATTGTCAGAGTCCCTTGAAACAATGTTTTGGTTGTAGAAAATGCTTTCAGGAACTGCTACCTGATGATAGTTGGGGGTATAGGTTCATAGGTTCATAGGTAGGTACTAGGCTATCATCCTAAGTGCCTAAGGAAGCCTAGCCAACAAAGTTCCCTGGCTTATGCCAACCCAAGAAAGTTAATTTCCTGTGCCCCTGTCAAGCAGAGCCACAGAAGTGATCCCCAGGGTGTATTTCCTATTTCTCATCCACTCATCAAGATTTTTCTTGAAGAGTGTTAATGATGCACTTTGCTTGACATAGATGGGTAGCTTGTTCCAGAGTATGGGAAGTCTCTGGGACAGGAATCTATCCCTCAAGCAAGACCTGTTTATTGTGATGACAAGGTTTAGGTCACTAGAGCATGTAGCTCAGAGGGATTGGGATTTCTTTAGGTGTAGCATGTCCAACAGCTCTGGGTTTGACATAGCTTTATATGTTAGGCAGAGATCACCTCGCAGTAGATGATATGCTACAGAGTAAAGCTGGAGTTTTTTGAGACGATCAGTGTAGGGCATCTGTTTGAGGCCAGTAATTCTCTTTGTAAGGTACTTCTGTGGCCTTTCCAGCTGCTGCAGATATCTTGTGAGGTACATTTCAAAAGGGGTGTTGTACTATATAATGGGTCTAATGAGTGTCGAGAAGAGGGGAACAATGACTTATTTTTTCCTGGATGAGAACCCTTTTGTGATGAGGTGTGCTATGTAGAAGGATTTCCTGACTACTGTGGCAATGTGATTATCAAAGGAGAGACTACTGTCCACCTGGGTCCCAAGGTCTCTTATCACACATTCGATGTTAAGAAGACTGCCACCTATGTGGTAGTTCATGGGTACAAAGTTTTTACCAAAGGGGATGACAATGCACTTTTTAGCATTGAGCTTGAGGCCATGGCTCTGACACCAGGCATCTGTCTCAGTGAGGCCCTTCTGTAGGATGTCCACATCATTTGGGGACTTGACTATAGCTCCTAGTTTGCAGTCATCTGTGAACTTCATTAGCCAGAGGCCTCCTGTGTTAGCCTGTACTTCAGAGAAGTAGATACCAAACAGCAGAGGTCCCAGAACTGAACCCTGTGGTACTCCACTTGTCACTGGTTTGAAGTCAGATTTGGAGTCTGCAACTTTTACAGTGTGGGTTCTGTCAGTGAGCCAGTTAACAACCCATCTTGTGACATAGGGATTTATACCTAGTTTAGCGAGTTTAGCTATAATTCCAGAATGGGGGATGGTGTTGAAAGCCTTGGGGAGGTCAAGATAGGCTGTGTGAATCACCTTACCCTTGTCTACGGCTTTGGTGACTGCCTCAAAGAAGTTGACCAGGTTCAGCAGGCAAGATCTGCCTTTCACAAACCCGAACTGGGTGGGGTCCAGAGTTTGGAGATTACCAATTTCTTTGTTTATGAGTTCCATGATGATACATTACATGGCCTTGCAGACGAGGCTCGTCAGGCTAATAGGGCGATAGTTCCCAGGATCAGTGGTGGCTCCCCCTTTGTGGAGTGGGATAACTGTTGCTGTGTGCCATTCAGTTGGCACAAAGCCTGACATGAGGCTATGACTGAACATGGTGCTTAGGTGGGGAGCCAGTTCATTCTGAAGTTCATGTAAAACGCAGCCTGGGATGTTGTCCGGTCCCATGGATGCTGCGTTTTTGGCTTTAGAGTGTGCTGCTTTTACCTGTGAAGTTGTGATTACAGGGACTCTGAATTCTTCCTGTATAGATATGGGCCCTTTAGGGGGTGAGAGGGGGGTAAAGTTAGCACTGAACCTATCTGCCAGGATGTTGGCAATATCAGTTGGTTCTGTAATTTTTGTGCCATTGTGCTGTAACTCTTAGCAGATCTGGGTGTTGCCATTGAGATTCTTGACATAGATATAGAATGCTTTGTGGTTGTCCTTAGAATCAGTGGCAATCTTGTTTTTATAGCTAGCTTTGGAGGATCTTATAAGGGATCTCAGCTTTTTGCTGAGGCTGACCAGGGAGCTCCTCCACTCATGGGATTTTACTCTCTTTTGCAACAATTTCTTCCTTCTGTTGTAGAGTTTGTTTATGGCAGGGGACCACCAGATTGGCCTCCTTTTTTTGGAGGATAGCGTATTGGTTCTGTTTGGGATAGCATGATCCATGCACTTGTGTAAGTGCTTATAGAGTGCATTTGTGTAGGATTCAGCAGTCGTAACTGTATTGTCCATCTGCATGGGTGTCATGAAGTTCACCACTTCTGTCTTAAGAAGCATGAAGTTGGCTTTGGAGAAATCTTTTACCATGGTTTCCTTAATGGGGAGTGGGGGCAGGATGTGGATATCTAGGGTGATTAGCGTATGGTCGGATCTGACCAACGAGGAGTTGATTTCAGGTGTGGAACACTGGTCATTCATGTTGGTAATGACTAGGTCTAGGATATTGTTGCCCTTGGTGGGGGTGTGGATAAATTGATCCAGGGCATTGGAATTTATGAATTTCAGAAAGTGCTGAGCGAAGGAGTTGGTATATGAGTAGTTTTCCCAGTTAATGGTGGGGTCGTTGAAATCGTCCAATATTAGGGTGTTTGCTTGAACCCTAATATTTTCCAGTATATCAAGAAAAGAGGAGTGGGAATCCTGGGGCATGGTGGGGGATCTGTAGCAAGCTACAATTTGGATTGCAGTTTTGCCCAGAGTTAGTTGCACTTGGATAACCTTGGCTGCATTATGCTGAGCAACTAGCCTGGAGGTGTGGATATCCTTAATGAATATGGGCATACCTCCGCCTTTGGTATTCTGGTCCAGGTTAGATGGCCGAAAAGTGTGGTATGAGTTATAACCTGGTAATGCAGGGGTGCTCTCTGGAGCCTTGAACCAGGTCTCAGTCACTGCACAGACATCGATGTTCTCCATTTTAAGGAGTGCCTCGAGTGAGTGCATTTTGAGATTTAGACTGCTAGCATTGAGTAGCATTACCTTCAGTTTTTGCTTGCCTGTTCCTGTTATGGTGGTGAATTTGTCATTTGAACCTTGCCTAAAAAAGGCACTATAGGGGAGGCAAGAGCCTTTGCCAGTATCTGGAATCCCAGGGGTGATAGGTGCAGGCCATCTCTGGCAAAGCATCATGGTCTGTCGACCATGTCGTCCAAGGCAGACAGATACTGGATCCCCTTACAATGACACCAGAAGCTTAGCCAATTGTTGAAGTCAATCATTTTGTCCTTGTACTGCAGTATCATTCTAGGCGATGGCAGGATGCTACTCAGGGCTAGGGGTCATACCTGCCTGGGCTACAAGATCGGAGAGTTCTTCCATGTCTCTTTTCATGCCATCCATGGAGGTACGTCTCAGGTCATTCACACCAACATGGACAATCACAGAGTCATATTTGTACTTGTTGTGGAGTGACCTGAGTGCGTGGGTTATGTGGCGGATCCTAGCACCCGACAGGCAGCTGACAGTGACCTTCTCCTTGTTTAGCCTGGTGAGTGGGACATCAGTGTGCTTGACTATAGAGTCACCTATGACTAGTGTGTTGGGTACGTTGCTTTGCCTTATGGGCTGTGGTTGAGTGGCACATTGAGTCTGTGGGCTATGTGTCATTTGGGTTGTGTTGGTGGTGGAGTGGTTGCTTGCATTTCTGCTTTGGAGGTCTCTGTTGCTTGAGCAGATTATTATTGAGAGCCTCTGCGAATGTTTTTGTGTTTCTATGTGTGGATTTTGGTGGTGTAGATTTAGTGGGACTATGTGATGAGTGTGGTGTGGGTCAAGTGTTTACCTTCTCCTCAAGTTCAGTCTTGGTTGGAGAGAGCTTTACCTCCAGTTTGGCTAAATAAGTGCATCTCTCACAGGTTGTAGTGCTGGATGGTAGGAGGAGAGGGTTGTCTGTGTACATGAGGCAATTGCTACATTGCCCCAAGATACCCAGATTTATCAGATAGACAGAAGAAAACACTGGGAGCTGACCCTTGGACATGTCTGAATAAAAAAAAAAATTACTCTAGACAAGTGAGGAAAGTGAGTACAAGAGCTGTTTTTCTTTAAGCAAGCGAGGAAAGTAAGTACCAAAACTGTTTTCCTCTAGGTAATGAGGAAGGGTGAGTGCTGTAGTAATTTGTAGTTTATTTAGTGCTTACAACAAGTTCTGAACAAGTGCTGAGCACGGATAAGCAAATTCAAGTTCTAAAACTAAGAATTTGTATCTGGATCTTGTTGTAGATACGCTACCTAGTGCTTACCACTCCCACTGATAAGCTAGAAGGCTTCCCTCCAACACAGAAAGGCTTGGGGGCATGTTAGAAGGGCTTTACAAGTTGTAGTGAGGGAGAGTGTGGGGGTGAAGTTAGAGCTAAATTTATCAGGCAGTAGATTTGCAATTTTACTCTGGTCAGTGAAGGCTGTGCCATTTACAATCAGTTCAGTACACTGATGGGTATTACTTTTAAGATTCCTGACAGAGTTGAAGAAGGCCTTATGATTGTCCTTAGCCTGGGAGGTTATACTGACTTTGTAATTGTTCTTGTTGGACTTTATTAGACCACTTAGTTTCTCCTTTGTTGAATCAGAGAGCTATTGGTTCTATGAGAGTTGCACTTTCTGATTTTAGCCATGACTTTTTTTGTTTATACCCTGTTAATGTGAGGATTCTACAGTGTGGTTTGATCTTGATGTTAGATCTGGGCTTACTTCTTGTAGACAGACTGTCAGTTTATAGGCTATAGTTTGCTTTAGTATAGTTCATAACTGTTACAGCTTTAGCTGGGGATGTGGGGAATGCCTTCCTGTAAAAACACTATTTGAAACATTGCATGCTCTGAGAGGTAACCTCGGAGCATGTGCAGAAGAGTGTTGACATTATGCAGTTCATTCTTACTGCATTGACATTAAGAATTCTGAGATAATGCAGAATTGACCTTACTCACTATATCCATAGACCAGTAGGCATAATGGTTAAGATCTTTGCCTCCCATGCACAAGGTACAAGGTTTGATCCTGACCTCCTTCCAATGCCTGTTTGGAGTTTGCATGTTCTCCCTGTGTCTCTATGGGAGTTTTCCCACCTTTAAAAAACACGCTGAGTGTTTCCATTTCAAACTCACCAATGAATGGAGCTATGGGCAGTAGCACAGACTCTACATGGTGTCCTATAAGGTGAAGAGTTATATAGACCACCCACTTTGGGCATCTGCTGTGGTGTGCAGTATCCCCAAAATAGGAGAACATGGATCACAAACCGCACACCATGGCAGAACAAGCAACCTGCTGGTGTAAAATATGGCTTTAGGTGACTTGATCATGTTGACTAATGTATTAGTCTGTATTTGTCAGTGGTTTGAGGACCTGGCCTACTCCATCCTAAACCCGGGACCCATGCTAATGGTGGGAGGGATATATGTGCCCCTATTGGCTAGTGTGTGCCCACCATAAAGCTCAGCAGTCCTGGGCCAATAAGCTACTGGCTGGCCGGTGTCCATTTGCCTAGCCTGGGTTACCTGGGATAGCTCTGTTGAGCAAAAGATGGATGTAAAACCAATCAACCTGCCAAACATGAACTCAATGTAGGTCCACTGACATGATGGAGCTTGGAAGTGGATGACATGATGGTACGGAGGAGGCTGGACATACTATGTATCCAAGAGAGAAGATGTAAAGGCAATACAACAAAGACACTTGGCTTGGGATCCAGAGTCTGCTACTCAGGGAAGAAGGACAGGCAAGAAATGGTTTGTGAATTATGGTGAGAGAGAGAGGCTTCAGAAGACAGTGAGGAATATCATCAGAATTAGTGACGGACTTATGGCAACCAGACTCCAGTGTAATGATAGGTCAGTATTTATAATCTTGATCCGTACTACCAAAAGAAGAAGCACCACATTGTAACCAACTGCCCAAAAAAATCCTGCAAGCACGATGAGTTAACGTACTGTTTATTACAAAAAACAAAAAGATCACATAAAGTGCTTTTCGTCAGGCCACATAGCCCAACTTCTTCAGATAATTATACAACATAGGCCATACACTATATAGGAAGTGAAAAGTAAGTGAAAAGTCAGCTGGTTCCTGAATCAGCAGGAATCAGCTGCTCTTAAAGTGGCAACCACCTTCATTCATTACCTAAAATATATAGCTTAAACAGTTCTCATCTAACACATTGTTTTAAAGCAATATTTTAAAATAATAGATAAAAAGTGTAAAAAAATCAGTGTAAAAAATCTAAAACCAATAATTATCTATTATGAAATATTAATGCAATTAAAATTAATAGTGTATATATGTATTTATATTTTTGTTTTGTGTTCGAGTATAATACACCTTAAAAGTTCTACTACTATCTACCATTTTAACATCCCTAACCTACATTACCCAACTTAGCCTCCACACTAATACATACCTACCTCTAACCACACACACCACCACCTCACACCCCCCAGATATATCCCACTCATATTCACAGATCTCTCCAGAACTTTACTCCTCCAGCCCATCCAATCTTTTCAAACTCTCCTTACTCCCTACATCACCATCTCCTCACCCCACTCTATCTACTTTCTCTAAGACAACCCTCCCCCCCAAAAAAACATATTTCCCTTTATCCTCTACTTTTCTTCAATTAGCTCCTCTCTCATATCTCACTGTCTCTATCAGGTGACATTCACCCTAACCCTGGCCCAACCCCTACCTGTACCGACCCTAACCCAAGTTCTAATCAACACAAACACAAGACTATCCACCTCATGACCCTAAATGCACAAAGCCTCCGTAATAAAATCACCAGCCTTCATGCCTGGCTCTCTTACAACCAGCCAGACATAACCGCTGTCTCTGAGACCTGGCTCAAACCCTCCATCAGAGATAATGCAATCTTTCCTCCAGGCTACCACATTATACGCAATGATAGAACTCATAGAAAAGGAGGTGGCGTAGCAATTTTCTACTCCTCCACTCTCACTTTTACTCCATTGTCCAACCCCATCCCAACATTTGCCAATGCAGAAATGACTGTAGGCTTTCTAAAACTTAACAACTATAAATCCATCTGCATCTGCTCCATCTACATCCCACCCAGAGACAATACCAAAACTCTGGAAGACATCCTCTCTTGGTTTAACTCAAACATTAAATATGAAACCTACATTCTTGGTGATGTAAATATTAACTGGACCTCCTTCCTCATAGATACCCCATCTCACTCTATCAACCTCTACAATTTCACCCAACTAATAGACCTCCCTACTAGGCCAAACAAAGATGGTTCCTCTGGTACCATCTTAGACTGGATATTAACAACACATCCCAACCGTATCTCGAAAGCTGGTGTAATACCAGACCCCCTAGGCGACCACTTACCAGCCTTCACTGACCACCTATCCTCACACATAGAAAAAAAACACATTTTCAAACAATCCCGTAACCTATCTTCCTTCAACCCTGAAATCTTCCCTGAATACCTCAAGGTTACTAATTGGTCCCCACTGAAAATCCTTCCACTAGATAACGCCGTCACATATTTTAACCAAACCTTCCTTACCTTACTTGATAAAGTAGCCCCTTTACAAACCAAACGTATCAAAACAAATTCCTGCCCCTGGCTATCCCAAGAAACTAAATTGATAATCACTCAGAGAAACAAAAAGTGGAAACTGTACCAAAAACAGAAAAACCCCACCACCCTCCAAGAATATAAACATCTTCGTAACCTGATCAAAAAATCAATAACAAAAGATCGCAAAAACTACTACAGCAGTCTCCAATACAAACACTCAAACAATCCAAAGAAATTCTGGACATCCATCTCTTCAATACTCAACCCTGGTAATACTTCCAACCCCTGCCCCAATCCCAACCTCTCAAGTCTTGAAACGGCCACTAACTTCAACACATTTTTCATTGATTGTATAGCTAAATTATCCTCCACTTTCCCCAATCCATCCATCATTACTAACCCCTCACCCTGCACCCCAAACCCTCTCTCTCACTCCCCTCCTCCACCGTTATTCTCACTTAAACCTGTCTCCACCTATACTATAAAAAGACTACTACAAAAGCTAAAACCATGCCGCAATGCCCCTGACAACCTTCCAGCAAATTTTCTTCAAATATCAGCCGAATCTATAGCCTATCCCATATCCATCCTCATTAATAGATCCATTCAGGAATCCTATGTACTAACCATCTGTTGTTATGCATACATAATTCCTCTCCACAAAGGTGGTAAGAACACAGACACTACCAACTTCAGACCCATAGCTATACTCTCTCCTCTCTCTAAAATTCTAGACAAAGCCATCCACTCCCAGCTCATGCCCTACCTAATCCAGCACAAACTCCTCTCTCCCACCCAGCACGGCTTCCACCCAAGCCACAGCACCATGACAGCCCTCATTTCCTTCCTCGAAACAGTCAACCTAGCACGTGAGAGCGGCAAATACGTATCTTCTCTTTTTCTTGACCTCTCAAAGGCATTCGACACTATTTCCATTCCCTCCTCCTGTCCCAGCTCTCACACTTGCATCTATCTCCCTCAACCCTAGACTGGTTCTCCAGCTACCTTTCCACATGCCAGCAAGCTGTACAATGGAAAGAGTCAACCTCCCCTTTCTTACCTACACCCACAGGAGTTCCCCAAGGATCAGTACTTGGCCCTCTGCTCTTCAACTTATTCATTAACAACTTTCACCTCTCCATCCCTGAAGCCTCAGTCATCCAATATGCAGATGACTCCACTATCATCTGCTCAGCCTCCTGCCCCTCCAAACTTCTACTTAATACCCAAACAGCCTTCTTCAAAATTGAATCATGGATGCAATCGCATCACTTGGCCCTAAATGCCAACAAAACAAAGCTAATGATATTTACTACCACTAAAACTTCCTAGTTCCACAAAGTCCAATTTTCCATCAAAAGCCACAATAACACCCCTCTTGAAATCGTTCCTAGTACCAAACTACTTGGCATTACCATCGATGAAAACCTAAAATTTGACTCCCACATCCTCTCAGCAATCAAAAAAAACCACCAGAAAATCGGCCTCCTCTACAGACACAACTACTACCTTACTCCATCTTCCCATCATATCCTTGCATCTACCTTCCTTCTCTCCTCTCTCTTGTACGGTGCTCCCCTATTCTCCAACCTACAACTCGGACTCCGTGCTAAACTTGAGGCCTGTTACAACAAAATCTGCAAATTTGCAACCAATTCTAAGAACTCTTCCCATCACTGTCACTCCCTACACACCCTAAACTGGCTAGAACTCCACAACCACCTAAAGTACCTACAACTTACAACAGCCCACAAACTCATCTTTAAACCAGCAGAATGCCCCTCTCTTGCTAAATCTCTAACACCCTACACACCTACCCATACCCTGAGATCCACAGGCCAAAACCTCCTGCATGTACACAAACCCATCCACCCAACTGGTAAACTACTACTATCCCACACTATAGCCAAACTATGGAACAATCTCCCCACACCACTACGTAATATACCTAACCACAACAATTTCAAATCCATGCTTTTCTCCCATCTCTCCTCCAAATGGGAATGTCCTTCACATGCTCCCACCTAAAACTCCCACACTACTAACTCCACACCTAAATCATCATTTCTTTGCCTACTTTAACTTAATTCAGAGATCTTGCTCAGAACACCTTTTCATAAATCTTTTGCAGGCATGCCTCTGGTCTACCTTACTCATATTCTCAAACTTTCATTGTTTGTTTTTCTTATCCATTGTACCCATAATATTGTTTTCCTCTGTAATATTGTTAATTTGTCTCTATTTGTATGTATTTGTATGTCTGTTTGGGGCTTTTCCCCTCGGGTCTCCACTGAAAAAGGGTAATTCTTACCCAGCTGGATCAACCCGGTTAACAAATGCAAATAAATAAATAAATAAATAAGTATGTAAATAAAAACATGTAAGTGAAAAACAGCAAAACCTGACTTAAGAAGCTGAAAGTCAAATACAATCTAAGACAATAGTATGCATAGACCATTTTAAACACAGCATAATAGTCAACTCCTAACCAAATTTTTAAGTTGTAGAATGCACTTAATTGAATACATTTCATTAATGCCCGGAGGGTAATATGCAAAGGTACGTAATTGCCAAATCAATTCTAATTTCTCTAAGAACAAGGAAAGAGGCCCTCCTCTAGGGTCATAGGCAATACAATCTATAGCCCTAAAAGTTAAACCATGGGTGGGTGCTTTCATAATGTGTCTGGCCAATGCGTTCTCTGATTTGTTAGACCTAATAGCGTATGTGTGTTCATAGACCCTGTCCCTAAGCCTTCTGTCAGTTTTGCCGATATAGAAGGCAGAACAGGTATGACACTTAGCCAGGTATACCACTCCCATGGAGTTACAATCAAATTTGTACTTAGTATTGTGTTCAAAACCTCTTATACTAAATTTTATTCCCTGCTCCATATATTTCCAATAGGGGCATGACAGACACTTGTTCATACCTGCATGTTTAAATGTAGTAAAGTTTGAGTACCGAGTTTCCACTAGATTCTTTAAGTTTTTTCCTTTTCTATAAACTATTCTAGGGAAGTCAATGGGACCTCTTGGTAGATGTGTATCCATGTTTATCAAGTCCCAATTTTTCCTTAAAATATTTATAAAATCATAACTGTCTATACAATACGTAATAATAAGTCTCTTTTCATTTTCATCTAGTGTCCCATCCTGTAATGTACAACTGTTTGTTTCTAAACTCTGGTTACTTGATAATATTGCTTTGTAAAAGCCCACTTCTCTTTTATTTTTCACTTCCTGACAAAATTCTTGTAGGAGTGAAATAGGATAACCTCTCCTTTTAAACATGTCCATAAGTGTTGAGCATTCTTCAATTAACTGGTTCTCATCAGTAACCATTCGAGCTGCCCTTACAAATTGGCCCTTAACAACCGAACGTTTTTGATGCGCCAGATGGCAGCTACTATAGTGAAGAAATGCATTTGAATATGTTTCCTTTATATAAATCCTGGCTTTAAAACATTGGTTTTATCTATCCTTACTTAAATAAACATCCAAATAAGCGATTCTATCCTGTGAAAAATTATATGTGAATTTTAAGAATGTACTAGTGTTGTTTAAGTAAGTTAAAAAGTTAGAAGCCTCCTGTTGGTTACCCAGGAACAGGATAAATATATCATCCAGGAAATGTATATATTTAATCTTACTTGTGTATGTAGTTACACCAAAGATGTGTTCATGTTCCCAGTAGGCCATTACTAAATTTTCAAATGTACTACCACATGGAGAGCCCATCGCCACTCCTATTTTTTGTAAGTAGTATCTGTTGTTAAAAGTGATGTAATTGTTGGAAAGAACTGTGTCCAATAATTCAGACATCAATTTTATTTCATTCTGGGGGGCTCCCATATCATGTAGTAACAAACTCACCCATTCAATTCCCTCTGTGTGGGGAATTGATGAATACAAATCTTTCACATCTATTGTAAGAAAGTTTAAATCATCTTGATATTGTAGGTGGTTTATATTGTCCAAAAATGTCCAAGAACCTTTACAAATGTACTTTTGTTGAGCCACATATTTCTTTAAAGTGTGTTCAATAAATTTAGAGCAAGCATAAGTAATACTTGCTCTAGCGTCGACCAATGGTCTCATGGGTGGATTATCTATGCTTTTATGTATTTTTGGTACTCCAAAAATAGTAGGTATCCTTGGGTCCGACATATGTAAATAATTTGCTACAGTCATATCTATCCTTGCTTCAATGAATAATTCTTCAAGAAATACCTTAACTCTTCTATAAGCTATGTTTAATTCATTCTTTGATACCTCCTCATAAGTGTCACTTTCTAAAATGGTCTCAATTTTATTGTTATAATCATCCAAACTGAAAATAACTATGCCCCCTCCTTTGTCTGGTTTCATAGTCCTGACGTGTGCTTGTTGCAGATACATAAGTGCTTGTTTTTCTTCCTTGGTGATGTTATAGTTAAAATTAGTGGTGTATTCATTATTCATCTTATTTATTTTGTGAAAAATATCTAACATACATATTTTTTCAAACAAAGCCATGTCTGGATGGGGATGGGGGCAAAATGTACTAGTAATATAAAATGGTGTGATAGAGGATGGTGCCTCTCCTAGTAATAAGTTTAAATTCAACTTCCTAATGAATAATTTAAGATCAATAATAAACTCTGCTATGTTGGTTCTACATGAAGGAACAAAAGTGAAACCTTTTGCTAGTAAATTAGCTAAAGTAGTATCAACATGAAAGTCAGAGTAATTAAAAATCTTAAAGTCCCCAGTGGAATTGTACACAATAGTAACAACTGGTTCTTCTAAAAGTGCATTCTCTTCATCTGGTTTCTCCTGCTGTGTCGGTTCTGCAATGGAAAGATCCGTAGTGTCCACATTAGTATGTTCACTAGTTATTGTTGTGAATTATAGTATGTTTTCTTCGTGCCTTGCCTCAGGATGCACCCCGAGGCAGAAACTTGAAAATCCTGATTAGCAAAGCCATTTTGGCTTCTTGGACCGTAGCGGGCATTGTGGAAATTATTACACTGGTTAGCAGCATTAAGTCTATTGATTTGAACCCCATTTGAATTAGTCTTGTACTTTTTATTGCTGTTGTTGTTGTTGTTGTTATTATTACCTTTCTTTTTGGGTATTTGTGTCCAGCCCTCTTCAAATTGGTCCAATTCATGCATGTCCGTGGTACCCTGACTTTGGTCCCTGATGTTACGAAAGTTCATCTGGGACAAGGGAGGTGCTGGATATGCCAAGCCCTTATCATAGGCTTCCCTGTCAATGTTTAGTTTTTTTTTTTTTTTTTCAAAACAAGTTTATTGTTTTAACATATAAGAGAAATATCATAACAATTTTATACAAATAATTAAAAATAGGTATTATTATAATATTCAACAAAACAACTAAAGTATTTACAAAGACATCCACTACAATCAGATCAATTAATTAAACTAAAATACTGTGCTATTGAAATTAGAATTTTTTTAACAAATTTTGTAAATTATCCCATACAATAAAGTGTGATGTTTTTCTAGTTGTTCTCATTCTAATTGTGCTTATTTCCATATGACACATTATATTCATAACATTTTTAAATTCATTGAACGAAGGAGGTGTATCTGAAATCCAATTTCTAGTTATTATTTTCCTAGCCACTGCTAGGATAGACCATAACAAGGGAAGCTTAATCTTTTAACACATTGAGGTACAGGTGTGTTGAATAATATAAGAGACTTAGAAATAATGAAATTATCTGTAAAAGAGCCTGCAAAATTCATTAATTGACTTCCAGTATTCTTTCAACTTCATACAGTCATAAAACATATGAGCCCAGTCAGCATTAATTTCTACATTACATCTCTTACATAGATTATCTTTATTATTAATTTTATTCATCATCAAAGGTGTATAAAAGATCTATGTAAAAATTTCCATGTATAAAGTCTTCAGACAATGGAAGATGTAGTTCTATAAGCAGATTCCAATATATATTGTTTATCTTGTTGAGTTGGTGGGTCCCCATTAATAGAGGTGAAATAATTCCAGTATGAATCTACATTGTAAAAGTTTCTTGTCTGATAATTTTATGTATATATGAAAGTTTACCTTTATCAGAAACTTTATGCTGTAAATTTATTATCAAGTAATCAATCAGTTTTGGAATACATTCTTTAACTGTTATAGACATTAGATCTATTCTATCAATGAGATGTTGTCTAAAGATCTGAACCTCTAACCAGCAAGTTTCTCTTAGATCAAATTCTTGTTTTAAGAAATCAAGTATATTAACTTTATTATCAGATATCAGCTGATACCAGTACTTTAGATTATTATCTATAGCTAAATGAGCTCCTTCAGAAGTAGATGACATAAGCATACCCTGAGTATACATTATAGGAATACAATAAAATTCCATTCCCTATACTTAGGGTGCATGAATATAAAGTTACGATAACTAATAATAATATTTAATGGGTAACAGACCATATGTTTAGGTGTAATAGGTGAAGTACAAAATTCCTTTAGCAACCACAACATGGAGTTATTTATAATCATATTTTTATGTGTTAAGGAGATTTTCATGAAGTGCATACTAATTAGCTCCCAATAATCTTTCCATTTTTGACATATGACCGATCTATTAATAAAGTAATAACTTTTATAATAGAAGAGATAATATATAAATTAAAGTCTGGAAAAGAAATACCCCTTGAGACCAGCTATTAGTATGTTTCTTTAATGCAATCCTAGGTCTATTAGGTGCCCATAAGAAATTTAACATTAGTGTATTCAGTTTCTTGATAGTTATTTTTGTAGGTGAAAGTATTATTGATTGTATTAAGTATAAAATCTTGGGGAATATTATCATTTTAATAATTGTAAGTCTCTCCTCCATAGTAAAAACATATTATTCCAGGTATTAAAAAGATTTTGTATATTAAGAAAACAGGTATTATAGTTATTATATATAATAGATTTAATATCTTTAGATAGTATTATACCTAAATAAGTTATCTGACCTGAGTTGGGTACATATTTAGTAAAATCACTAATGAGAGTATTTTTTGTATATATAGGTAGTATTTTAGTTTTTCTTCATTGAATATTAAACCAGAAATACTTTTAAAATTCATCATTTTATCAAATAAAGACTGCATAGAAGAATTAGATCCTGCTGATGTAATTAGAACATCATCTGCAAAAAGTTGAATTTTTGATGTTGTATTTTCTTCTATTTCAAAACCCTCTATGTCAGTACTGTTTCTAATCAAATTAGCCCAAGGCTCCATTACTAAAGTGAATAATAGTGGAGAAAGTGGACATCCTTGCTTTGTACCTTTAAGAATGGGTATTTTTGTGAAACATATGTTCCTACCTTAATATAAGCCAGCGTTCCTTTGTATAAATGCTCAATTAAATTTACAAATGCATCAGAGAAATTTGTGCATTTCAGTAAGGTAAACAGATAGTCCCAACTTACTGAATCAAATGCTGAACCTATATCAAGACTAATAAGTGTTAAATCTTTCTTTTCCTATTTGCAAAATCAATTAATGTTAAAGTTCTTCTTATATTATCAAAAGTATTTCTATTTACAATGAAGCCCGTCTGATCTATGTCTATAATGCCGAGGTTAATTGTCTTCAATCTATCAGCAAAAATACTCAAAAACATTTTATAATCAACATTAAGTAATGAGATGGGTCGATATGAAGAACATCTAGTTGGATCTTTATTAGGTTTTAAAATTGGTGAAATAAATGTATATTGCCAAGATGGGGGGGTTATTAACTCAGTTTGGGCCAGAATAAAAACCTTATGTATTAATGAATATGTAGTTTTAGAAAGGATTTTATATATCTCTGGTATAATACCATCATTACCCGGTGCTTTGTTTGATTTAAGCTTATTTATTTGTGTAATAACTTCTGTATATGAAATACTCTTGTCCAATAGTTTAATCTGTTGTTTATTAAGCTTTTTATTCATGTTTGTGGTTATAAACTCTTTTATTTATCTTTAGGTTCCATGTTAATGTTGTTATGGTTAATCTTGTGAAAGTGATTTCTAAATTCATCCAGTATTTCTGGTTTACTAGAAACATTCTTCTTTTTCCTTAGAGAAAATATTTCTTTGATATGGTTTTGTTTATTCAATCTTTTTGTTTTATTTTTAAGTCTATGTAAGTATTTGGGGCTTATTGAATAAGACAAAAACTTGTATTTCTCTAAAGTTATTTTAACTTTATGAGTTAAAATTTCTTTGTATTTCTCATTTAGTTTGTTTATTTCTTCAATAACTTTCTTGTCCATAATATTTTCTTTATTATTATGCTTATAAGAGTCAGTTTACTTTGAATATCTAACAATTCCTTATCCCAAGATTTCCTTTTGTTATTATACCATCTGATACTTTGTCCATATAGATATGATTTTAAGGCATCCCAAACATAGACAATGGAGACTTCAGGAGTATTATTTATGTCTAGAAAATGTTGTACTTCTGAAAGTATATATTCTTTATAGTCTTTTAGCTGAGTTAAGTATGCTGGTATCCTTTTGATCTGAACATTATGAGTATTTTTTATCATGAATTCAAAAACAATTGAGTTATGATCAGA
The DNA here is from genome assembly GCF_019279795.1 of Protopterus annectens. Classification (NCBI taxonomy): domain Eukaryota; kingdom Metazoa; phylum Chordata; order Ceratodontiformes; family Protopteridae; genus Protopterus; species Protopterus annectens. Next base: position 1,610,378,142 of record NC_056737.1, read on the forward strand.
TATAGGACATGAAATGATTTTGGAATTAATTAAATATGTTACCATCTGGTTAGAAATAAAGACCCTATCTATTTTTGAATAAGTTTTGTATCTGTTAGAAAAAAAGGTGTATGGTAATGATTTTGACTCTATCTGATTATTAATATCATTCAAATGATAAAATTAGCAAAATCATTTAAATGTTTTGCATTAGATGTAATTCTTCTTTTCTTTATAGTGGTAGTATCACTTTCATGTAGTATACAATTAAAATCACCAGCTAAAATAATATCCGCTATAGAGAATGATATGATCTTATCAATATGATGTTTCACTGTATTAATACCAATTCCAGGTATCCAATATACATTAATTAAAGTGTAAGTCTTCCCATTAATTTGTATTGTAACCATACAAAACATTCCTTTGTCATCCTGATAAGACTTAATGGTTTTAGGAATGGGCATACTTTTATTCCATAAAATAGCCACTCCTCTTTTTCTGCGTGTGCTCTGAACTAACCAATACTGTATACTTATTAGTGGCTAGTTTATCAATATCTTTTTCAAGAGATGGGTTTCTTGCAGGAAGACTAGATTGGCCTTGTGTAGATTAATGCATCTTATTAGGCTTGCCCTTTTACACGGATTATTCAATCCATTAATGTTTAAAGAAATTCCTTTTAAAGATGTCATTTGGCATTTTTAAAACTCAAGAATCTTATGATCGAAATAACAAATAACCAGATAAATAATGTTACATCTCCTCTTTTAGGTGTACCTTTAAATATAGCTGTATTTATTAAATCTCTTATGGGATTTTGTATAGGATTCAATTTTGTTTGTAGTGACAATGAGTGTACAAAATATATTGTGGATGTCAAAACTATATACATATAACAATGAACAAGTGTAAATAATGTAAGGATTAAACCTTGCATCCCGCCTGGAGTTGAAAACTCCAACTTAGAGCAGTATTTACTACTCAAGTTAACCCCCTACCCTAAGCAGCAGTACCTCAGCTACCACCTTATCAATTTAATACTAGTTATATTTAACTGAGGTTAACAGTTTTCAATTCAATTATCTATCAAGACAAAACTACACATTTGGTAAAACAGCATCATATAAACTAAAATAAACTTTTTTTTTTTTTTTTTTTTTTAAAAAAAAACTGTTCATACTATTATATAGATCTATGTAATATATAACACTTGTATTCTAATAGCATTCAAATAATCTTAATGTTAGAAATCAAGAGGAGAGAAAATTATGTTCTAACATTCATTTAAATCAAAAACTTTGGCTAATATGATTCAGACATTACATGCATTAAGATGCATCTATTTTCTGTCATGTGAATTCTATCAACAGCTTCCAAAAAAATCTTGAATTGTTTGTATATGAGCATTTACTTAAACTCATTATTGTCAATAGAGTAAAATATTGTATTCATAAAAATTATTATAAATCATATTGCATAGTTATGCAGATTCTCAGAAACACCTGCGTTATTACCTAAAACAAAAAAAAAAAAAAAATCACACACATAAACATACATACACACATACACACACACACAAACACACACACACACACACACACACACACACACACACACACACACACACACACATACATATACACATACATATATACATACATACACACACACACACACACACACACACACACATATATATATATATATATATATATATATATATATATATATATATATCTGATCTCACTGAGTTGTGTCTTTGTAGAGCACAATCCTACTTGCTGTCCCTAGAATAAATCTGTCTGCTTTATACAAAATAATGCACAGCAAACACATATTAGTAACCAGATTTTAAAATCATGCTAACCTACTGCTTTAAAATATATCACATGACATTTCTTCTAGAATAGAGTTATAAGATTATTTATGCTTGTCAATCAGATGAATTAAATGAGTTATAGTAAAGTATATGTTTGGGACACAAGTTTTAACACAGATTATTATGCTACTGTTAAGTAGATTTTCAAAAACATTTAAATAAATGTTTCATTTTCTATGCCTTCTAAAATAAGATATTTACTTGCTACAAGAAACTACATCATCTAAACTCATCATAACTGACATATTTTATGAATAGAGTATTTTCCTGAATCTGTGGTGTGTCAGTGTGATAACCTTGTCAATGTTTATACTAACTGCTTTCAGTTTCTCTGTGAAAATTCTGTGAGTGAAGCTTCTGAGGAAACTCATGGACACTATGCATGATGCATGACAGCCCACATCCCAGATTGTCTCCTTAACATTTTGAAACTTATTAAAACTTGTGGCAAACATTCATTTTGTCAATAGAGTAAAATATTGTATTCATAGAAATTATTATAAATCATATTAGATAGTTATGCAGATTCTCAGAAAAAAAGCCATCACACTCACACACACACACACACACACACACACACACACACACACACACACACACACACACACACACACACATATATATATATATATATATATATATATCTGATCTCACTGAGTTATGCCTTTGTAGAGCACTGTCCTACTTGCTGTCCCTAGAATAAATCTGTCTGCTTTATACAAAATAATGCACAGCAAACACATATTGGTAACAGATTTTACAATCATGCTAACCTACTGCTTTAAAATATATCACATGACATTTCTTCCAGAATAGATTTATAAGATTATTTATGTTTGTCAATCAGATGAATTAAATGAGTTATAGTAAAGTATATGTTTGGAACACAAATTTTTAACACAGATTATTATGCTGCTGTTAAGTAGATTTTCAAAACATTTAAAATAATGTTTCATTTTTTATGCCTTCTAAAATAAGACATTTACTTACTACAAGAAACTACATCAGTTAAACTCATTATAACTGACATATTTTATGAACAGTATTTTTTTCCTGAATCTGTGGTGTGTGTCAGTGTGATAACCTTGTCAATGTTTATACTAACTGCTTTCAGTTTCTCTGTGAGAATTCTGTGATTTGAAGATTCTGAGGTAACTCAAGGACATTGTGCATAAGACAGCCCACATCCCAGATTGTCTCTCTTAACATTTTGGTGGGAAACTTATTAAAACTAGTGACAAACATTCATTTAGCAGTGTAAATGCATCTAAACATGACAGAACCTCCACAATGTATTCCACAGATCATCACAGCCTCTATGCAAGTGAAATTAAACCAAAATTACCAACAAGTAATAAAACTCAGCATTCTTCTCCCAACTCAATTTTCATACAAATCCTATTATTCACTGTGCCCACACAGTCAAAAGCATTCTATATATTAATAAAGAAAAGAAAAGAGAGTGGAAAATAAAAGGGGGTGGGCAGAAATAAAAAAATGTAAGAGAAAGCTGTAAGAGGTATATACAATGGAATGTTACTTACTGTTTATATCAATAGAGTTAAAAATAAAACATATATTTTACTCTATTTAGTTCTGATTATTATTATTTAAAAAGCATGACAGATTATTTACAAACAAGCATAAGCAGTATAATCAAGAAAGTATAATTAGAAATAGCATTTGAAGAACTTATAAACTTTTACAATAAATAAATATGTTATTAGTCTATTAATGATATTTTCATTACTGTTCTCTCCCTGCCCTCCCCCACCCTTTACCCACTACATATCTATAATATGTCATTGTTTTGTTTAAAATAGAAAAGAAAAAAAAAAGAAAGATAAAAAAAAGTAGAAAATTACTAGCTTACTTTTAACCTACTTTAAAAGAAAGAAAGTCAAAAGCTGCCAGCCTGCTACCCCATTTCATGCATTTTGGGATTTATGGCAAAAAAAAAACATTTCTTTCTAGAGCACTAGAGAAATTTTTTTCAATTCTTTCTTATTTATGGCTTTCTGAAAATTAAAACTATATTCAAAACTATTTTAGAAATAATGAAAAAAAATGAATGAAAGAAGAAACAAAAAACAAATCTTTTTTTCTTGTTTTTCTTTCTCTAGTTCTCTTCAGTATGCTTCCTAACTTTAATGAAGAACTAGCCCATTCCATTTCTCTTATTTTATTTCAATTTTTTTTTCTTGACAGTAAAGTTTTTTTTCAGAACACAAAGAGTCCCGATCACCACTCGATTCCTAGATTGGGACTGGAAGGAAGATTTTAAGCTTGGCAGGCTTTTATTGTGCTTTTTAAGTATGCTTTTTTAGCTCCTTTTTAAACTAGTGCAATAGTTTCTTTAGAATGTTTCTTTTGGAAGGTATAATCATTTGTCTAAACAGGACAGAGCAGCAGCCTGGGCTCTAGCTTTAGCCCAAGCAGATTTAAGAACCATCTCTTTAACAATCTATGATGAGATCTAGTTTATTATAGTCTAATAATAGAGTTGAGAGGATAGTGTGCTTCTGTCTTCAAAAAAGATATAGAAATGGAATCTAAAGTCACAAAAAAAAGTTGTTAGAAAGTTACCTTCAATAAGTTCTGTTAATTTCAAATCCTCAAATTATATAAATATTATCTAGCTGAGCCTAATTATAATTTGTTTAAATATTTTTTTGTAAATGTCCAGTTTTGTTTTGTTTGTTTTTTTTTCTGTTCATTTGTTTTCGTGTTTCTTTTATTTTCCATGTCATTCTTCTGTCCTTCTTATTCCATAGGTTCTTCTAACAAAAGTCTGTTGCTTATCTGTAACTTTCGGTGTTTATTGTTTTTTTCATATGAATTTTTGTAGTTAGTATCCATTTTATCTATTTATTTAGTTAGATTTGAAGTATCATAATTAGGAGACCTGGTGAATTTGTCTTACTGGAGGAGTATCAGAGACCGATCTTGACAGGAAAAATTTCAGAGTTGATTTACTTAGGAAAATTAATATTTGAGATTTCCTGACAGGAATATTATTAATTTTACCCTATCTTTTAGATATTATGAAAGAACTTACTTCAAGTAGAAAATTTATTAGAAAAATTACTTCAAAATTAATTTTTTTAATATGTAAATCCCTGTCAATGTAATTTGCTTGAATCCTGTGCTGCGTCCTGGTTATGCCCCCTCAATGTTTATCCTTGTACTAGTTTTTTGACTTTGTTGTTTTTTAATTTCTCAAGGTAATGGTCAATAGTAGAAAACGATCTTTCATATTCATACTTATAACGAAAAAAGTCACTGTCTCTCTTTATTTCACTATCCAACCTAGTAGCTTCCTGTGATAAGTCATCGGCAGTTTTTTGGTAGTGCTTACTTATAAGTTGTAACAGTTCAATACCATGATTATTAAGCATTTTTATTAAGTCCTGGTGGAATTCCGAACCTTCTACCAGCCCAGTAGGATATTGCCAAATTCGAAGACCTTTTGGAACTATGCCTTCGCTAATACATCGTTTAAATGTTTAAATAAATCCTAAACAGCTGGCCCCCTGCAGAATAGCTAGAATAAAACATCACCACACACCCTGGCTTAGAAACGACACCAAATCAGAGAACGCATTGGCCAGGCACATTATGAAAGCACCTACCCATGGTTTTACGTTTAGGGCTATAGATTGTATTGCCTATGACCTTAGAGGAGTGCCTCTTTCCTTGCTCTTAGAGAAAGTAGAATTGAGTTGGCAATTATGTACTTTGCATATTACCCTCCGGGCATTAATGAAATGTATTCAATTAAGTGCATTCTACAACTTAAAAATTTGGTTAGGAGTTGACTATTATGCTGTGTTTAAAATGGTCTATGCATACTATTGTCTTAGAGTGTATTTGACTTTCAGCTTCTTAAGTCAGGTTTTGCTGTTTTTCACTTACATGTTTTTATTTACATACTTTTAAGGTTTATTATACTCGAACACAAAACAAAAATATAAATACATATATACACTATTAATTTTAATTGCATTAATATTTCATAATAGATAATTATTGGTTTTAGATTTTTATACTGATTTTTTACACTATTTATCTATTATTTTAAAATATTGCTTTAAAACAATGTGTTAGATGAGAACTGTTTAAGCTATATATTTTAGGTAATGAATGAAGGTGGTTGCCACTTTAAGAGCAGCTGATTCCTGCTGATTCAGGAACCAGCTGACTTTTCACTTACTTTTCACTTCCTTTTCACTTCCTATATAGTGTATGGCCTATGTTGTATAATTATCTGAAGAAGTTGGCCTATGTGGCCTGATGAAAAGTGCTTTATGTGAGTTTTTGATTTTTGTAATAAACAGTACGTTAACTCATCGTGCTTGCAGGATTTATTTGGGAAGTTGGATACACTGTGGTGCTTCTTCTTTTGGTAGTACGGATCCAGTTTGTGTTTGTGTCTTAGTATTTATAATCTTTTTGTGATAGTCAGGAAAATACTGCATTCATAAAGCAGTTGCAGGACTTACTAGATAAAGCAGGACAACATGAACTAGTGTTGATAATGGGTGACTTGAATGCATATATCGGGAAACAAAGAACAGCATATGAGGATAGTCTGGGTCCTCATGGGTGGAGCAACAGGAATAAAGAAGAGGACATTCTAGATATCTGGCTAATGGCTTGATAGTTGCCAACATGTGATTCAGAAAGACAGACAGTCACAAGATCACATATAAGAGTGGTCAACATGCATCTCAGGTGGACTTTCTCCTAGTAAGGAAAGGGCACTGGTGTTGAATCAGTGATTGCAAAGTTATCCCCAGTGAAACAGACTGCCACAGCATAAACCACTGGTTGCCACAATCAACTGCAAACAATGGTTAGAGAAGACTGTAAGGATAGATACTCTTACTGTAAGCTGATTGCAGAGAAAGTACAACAGTTCAAGGAATTAGTCAGGGCTCTCGCACAACAAAAAGAGGAGGAAATAGTTGGAAATGAAGAAGAATGGCAGAGCCTCAAAAAAGCATGTGTGAGGACTACAGAACAGATATGTGGCTGAGCCAGGCATGTAAATAAGGTACATAAGAAAAGCTGGTGGGGGAATGTAGAAGTCCAGGAAGTCATCAAATGAAAGAAGAATTGCAGGAAAACGTGGGAGTTAGAAAAGACAGACCAGGCTAAGAAGGAATACTGGCTGTTTAACAAAGATGCTAAGAAAGGAGTTGCAATAGCAAAGAACAGGGCATTGGGGGCACTCTATTACTTTCTGAAAATTGACTCAGTATGTGGCACAAAGAAACTATATCAGGTTGTAATACAAAGACAGAAAGATGAAGATAGTCAGACACCCTTCATAATGGATGCCAGCAACAACCTGCTCACAAGTCCACAGGACATATATAGCAGATGAAAGGCATACTTCCATCAGCTTCTGAAAGAAGAAAACCTCACAGAAGCTGTACTGCCCCAGATACAGCCTACAGTGAGAGAAGAAAGGGAGCCCACCACAGAAGATGTAGCAATAGCACTAAGGAAAATGAAGTCAGGGAAAGCAGCAGGATCAGATGAAGTCACAGCAAATGTGATAAAGATGCTGGATGAGATAGGAGAGAAATGGCTCCTGAGGGTACTCATAGCAGTGTGGAGAGAAAGACGTATCCCGGATGACTGGAGAATAAGCATACTCATGCCAGTGCACAAGAACAAAGGGGACGTCCACAGCTGTGGGCAGTACTGAGGTATCAAACTCCTGTCACGTTGCTTGAAAGTTATGGAGATGGTGATTGATAAATGGATATGCAGAGTAGTAGAAAATAAGATTTGACATGAGAAGTTCACATTCATATCAGGATGCAGCACTACTGACCCAATGTTTGCAGTGAGACAGATAGCTGAGAAGAAGCTAAAGATGAGGAAAGAGTTCAACTGGGCATTCTTAGACTTGGAGAAAGCATATGACAAAGTCCCAAGTAAGCTGATTTGGGCAGTACTGTGGTGGTTCAAAGTCCATAAATATTGGTAGACTTAGTGCAAGCTATGTACAAGGAACCAATGGCTCAAGTATGAACAGTGTTCGGGCTCACAGAGGGGTTCACAGTGGAAGTGGGTGTACACCAGGGTTCAGCTCTGAGCCCACTGCTGTTTATAGTGGTAATGGGTTGCATTAGCAAACAGGTCAAAGGAGACAGATCAACAAAGTTGCTGTATGCAGATGATGTGGCATTACAGGCAGTCTCTGAGCAAGAACTTCAGCAAAGGATAGGGGAATGGAATGCAAAATTGAAGGCACATGGGATGAAACTAAGTACAGACAAGACAGTTGTAATGGCAGCAAATTGGAGAAATCAGAAGAAGCTAAGAATTGAGATAGAAGGGAAAATAATGGAATAGGTTAATAACTTCAAGTATCTGGGAGAGGTGGCTGTGGAAAAGGGAAGTCTCAATGAAGAGGTCGAAGCTAGAATCAGAGGAGCTGCAGCCAACTGGCATAGAGTGTCAGGTGTAGTGTATGACAGAAAAATGCTAAAGAAGCTGAAATGTAAGGTGTACAAAACAGTGGTGTGACCAGTACTACTGTATGGTACAGAAACCTGGGCAATAAAAGCAGAGCAGATGAGAAAGCTAGAAGTGACAGAAAAGTGCCTGAGAAGGGTAGTAGGATGCACACTGTGGGCAGATGAAGAAATGAGGACATAAGAGCAGAAGCCAAAGTAGCTCCAATTGCAGAAAAGATTTGGGCACATATGCAAAAAAGTAGAAGACAATCTGGTGAAAAGGATTTGGGACAGATAGGAAGACAGTAGTAGGAAATAAAGGCATCCAGCAAAGAGGTGGATGAGCTGTGTGAGAGAAGATCTATGACAGTCAGGCATGAGTGTCAAAGAAAGCAAGAGTATGATGTTGAATTGAGAGATGGTGGCAGTTAACACAGCAGCCTGATACCATGTAGAAAAATGGTAAAAAGTGGGTTGATGATAATGAGGATGATCTGTCTATCTATCTATCTATCTATCTATCTATCTATCTATCTATCTATCTATCTATCTATCTATCTATCTATCTCTATATGTCTAATTTAATCCTTGCTCTACCACATACCCACAAACTCACAACTATCACCTCCCCCTCCAACATCTCACAACACACACTAACCACACACTGTTAGTCCCACTCTAACAACCTCAACACACTAATAAAGCATGCAATGTTACATTCACTAAAACACACATCAGTACATCCACTAAAACAAACGCTATTTACTACCTTATCTCTCCACACAGCCAACATATTCACACTAGCCCTTCTTTATCATCTAACTAACTTCTACAACCCCATCTACTATGACCACCCCACCAACTCCATCACCAACTCTCCACTGCCCATAACCCACCACTACAACTCCCAAATTTCACCCAACCTCTACAGCAACACAGAAATAGACTACCTCCTACTTAAATACCATCAGACTAGACACAAAAATGAACCACTATTTAGAAACCACAAACAACTAAGCAAACTTATAACAACTTTATTTCATATATTATCAAAACTAAAATTCAGTGGTGACATCCACCCCAACCCTGGCCCCAAGACTACCAATAAGCAAATTACCACTTACACCTCAATCAACTCCACCATACCCCTTCACCCCAAACAACACTCCCTGCTGTTCCTTAATATAAATTTAGGAAGTATACTAAACAAAATCCATAACCTCCATGCACTAATTGACTTACATTCCCCTGACATCATCATTTTGACTGAAACTTGGCTTAAGTCACATGTCAAAAACAATGAAATACTTCCCCCAGGGTTCAACATATATAGACTCGACCATCAAAATAAATGTGGAGGAGGTGCAGCAGTAATGCTTAAACTATCTAGCCCTAGAAGTTATCAACACCACACTTACTACATCTAACAATGCAGAATTACTCATCACCAAACTGAATATCAACAAGAACGAAACACTTATCATAGTGGCTATCTATGTCCCTCCAGGAGATAACACTAGCACAGATGAAGACATACTTCACTGGCTATCCACAACCTTCCACCAAGAAACCATAATTATGGGTGATCTCAACACTGACTGGTCCACCTATAATTCCAATAATCCATCCAGTTTCATAAACCTATATGGTTTCTCCCAGCTCATACAAAACCCCACAAGAATAGACAAAACTCCAACAGACAATCAGTCCTGGATTGGACTCTCACAAATAAAAATAACACACCCCCTTCTAACAGGATGCCTCCCCAGTACCATAAGTGACTACCTACCCACATACCTAATCAGAAACAATCTTAGCCCACATAGACAAGTAGTCTATAGGCTAATCCACATCAAGAAAAAATGTTATACCCACATTTTCAACTCCATCTTCCAACAAATTAACTGGTCCCCCCTCAAAATACTACCACTAGATGACGCTGTTCAACACTTTAACACCACCTTCCTCAACATTCTAAACAGCTGGCTCCCTGCAGAATAGCTAGAATAAAACATCACCACACACCCTGGCTTAGAAATGACACCAAAGACCTATTAAAAGAAAGAGTCAAGCCATGGGAACACTGGCTAACTAACAAAAGCAATGACAACTTTCTACTTTTCAAACAACTTAGGAATAAAGCCAAATCCCAGATAAAAGCTGAAAAAAGCCTACTACATCACTGCACAGCAAAGTAACAAAAACAGCCCCAAAAAATTCTGGGCCACTATAAACAAACTCCTGCAACCTGGTAGTACGTCCACCCCCAATCCTACCCACCCCCCCATCAAATGATAACATTGCAACATAATTCTATTCTGTTTTCATAAACACAATTCACTCACTTATTGACTATGACCAAAACATCACTACTACTATCCCCATAGCCAACAATGAGGGTGTAAACTCCTTCTCCTTTAACCCCATCCCAACCCATACCATAAAAAAACTACTCAGTAAGCTCAAGCCCACCAGCCTAGCTGCTGACATCCTCCCATCAGAATTCCTCAAAGCTGCCTCTGAAGTCATAGCCTACCCAATTTCTATCCTCATCAACCACTCTATTTCTGAGAGCTATGTCCCACTAATCTGGAAAGTCTCCGATATCACCCCACTGCATAAAGGTGGCAACTCTACTGAGCTTACTAATTACAGGCCCATTGCCATTCTTTCACCTCTCTCCAAAATACTAGAACAATGTATTCACTCCCAGCTTCTAAACTACCTTCTTTCCAATAACCTCCTATCAAACACACAACATTGTTTTCACCCCCACCACAGCACCACAACCGCCCTCCTCAGTTTTACTAACACAATAAATGAACACAGAAATCAGAATAAATATGTCTCATCCATCTTTCTAGATCTCTCAAAGGCATTCGACACAGTTTCACACCAAAAACTGCTGTCAGAACTGGCCACATTACATCTCAGTCATTCTTCCCTAGCTTGGTTCCACAGCTATCTAACCAAACGCCAGCAGGCTGTTAGATGGCAACAGGAGCTATCATTGTTGCTCCCTGTTAACATAGGAGTTCCACAAGGCTCCATATTAGGCTCCTTACTTTTTACCATCTTCACAAATCAACTCCATAAATCCACATCTCTCGCCTCTGTCATTATATGCAGATGACTCTACCATGATATGCTCTGCCCCCTCTCTGACACAACTACAGGCTATAACACAACAATCCTAGAAGTAGAATCCTGGCTAACTAACACTAACCTCATACTGAACCCAAACAAGACCAAACTCATGCTCTTTCTCCCCACCAAAACACCCAATTCCTCAGTCACATTTCAAATCCACTCC